>NC_079317.1:907500-1177500 GCF_029931775.1 Euleptes europaea
ACAGTTTGGAAAACTCATGAAGATTTAACAGTTGCAATAAACTCAACCATTTTGACCTGTTAAATGGCTCAGTAACAGCTCAGCTCAGCTTGCTATTAAAAGGGGGAGAAGCAAGAGAAAGCATTCAGAGGCAGAAAGAGGAAATGATTCCCATCAGCCTGAAACTTTTAATTTAGTGCACATTCACCATAAAGCTCCATCCCTTGGCCAGAAAGAGAACGCCCTTCCAACCTGCCCCCTTTTCCTGCCAAAACAAGGTCCTTGAGAGTGGACATAGGGGACTTCCGGGATGAAGCTTCCCTCGCTGTTCAGCCAGGACAGTTTTTGTTGGTGGGGTAATTGATTTCCATGATTTCTAGCCCGCCTCTCACTCAGCCTAATGAGTTTGGAGGGGGGTTGACAGTCAAGTCCACAGTTAAATCAACAAAGCAGCCATTAATTGCAACAGTTCATCCAGCATTAACAGGTCAAACTTCCAGAAGAAAAGACCACAAGTTTTATTCAGGCAGGTGAAATGAAGCACCAGTGGGAGCGAGTCCCATTGTCCTCACCGGGGCCATCACGGGAAAGGCTGTAGCTTGGGTGGCCAACCTTTGAAGCCGAGGGCAAGCAGACCAGGGTCTCCACATAAGATCTTGGTAGGTTCTTGGGGGAGCCAATGGTTTCTAGCCTTTTAAGGCTTCAAAGGTAAGGGTCAGTACTTTGAACTGTGATTGGAAGCAAATAAAAAGCTGTTGGGACTGTTTTGTCAAGTTGTGAGAGAAATTTCTACTCATTAGATCATGTCTGTAGCCTTACTATTTGCAAGCCATCTTCAATGAAGAATTCAGTATTGCCATAGTCCAATCTGGTCTGTAGTTCAAATCATAGTTGGAAGGGGCCTTAGAGGCCATCTAGTCTAACTCCCTGCATAATGTAGGACCAGCCTAGAGTATCCTTGACAAGTGCTTGTCCAGCCTCTGCTTAAAGATGGCCAGTGAGGGGGAGCTCACCACCTCCCTTGGAAGCTGATTCCACTGCCAAACAACTCTTACTGTAAAAAAAATATATGTTTCCTAATATCCAGCAATTTAAACCCAATATTGCAAGTCCTGTCCTCTGCTGTCAACAGGAACAGCTCCCTGCCCTCCTCTGACAGCCCTTCAAATACTTAAAGACCCCTTGAAATACTTAAAGAGAGCATGATTAACTGTACCCAAATCCCACAAGGAAAGGCCATAAGTGACACACTTGCTAAACCTGTGCTAAGAAACGCTGAAGATAACAGAAAGGACCTGCAGCTACAAGGATTCTCTCCCTCCCTCCCTCCCTCCCTCCCTCCCTCTCTCTCTCTCTCTCTCTCTCTCTCTCTCTCTGTGTGTGTGTGTGTGGGGGTGGGGTGGGGGTTGTGTGTGTGGTGTTTTGCCAATGCAAGGGAGCTCAAGGATACACATGGATATACAAAAAAAAATTCAGTTGCACTGTTTTATCAGTATGCACCTTGGCAACATAGGAATCAATTCTGGAATTGATTTTGGAAATTCCTAAATTGGAATTATGAATAATTAATTCACTTCATTTATACTCCCCTTTTCTCTCTAGTGGGGACCCAAAATGGCTTACCACATTCTCCCCTTCTCCATTTTATCCCCAACTAACCTGTGAGGTAGATTAGGTTGAGATTGTGTTACTGGCCCAAGGTCACCCTAGAATCATAGAATCATAGAGTTGGAAGGGACCACCAGGGTCATCAAGTCCAACCCCCTGCACAATGCAGGAAATTCACAACTACCTCCCCCCTCCAGACCCCTAGTGACCAGAAGATGGCCAAGATGCACTCCCTCTCATCATCTGCCTACATACCCAGCTCTTTCAACCTTTTCTCATAGGACTTGGTCTCCAGACCCCTCACCATCTTTGTTGCCCTCCTCTGGACACGTTCCAGCTTGTCTACATCCTTTTTAAATTGTGGTGCCCAAAATTGAACACAGTATTCTAGTTGAGGTCTAACCAGAGCGGAGTAAAGCGATACCATCACTTTGCGTGATCTGGACACTATACTACTGTTGATGCAGCCCAAGACTGCATTTGCCTTTTTAGCTACCGCATCACACTGCTGACTCATGTTCAGTGTTTGGTCTACTAAGACCCCAAGATCCTTTTCACACACACTACTGCTCAGACAAGTCTCCCCCATCCTATAATTATGCATTTGATTTTTCCTACCTAAATGCAGAACTTTACATTTGTCTTTGTTGAAGTGCATTTTAATAATTCTAGCCCATTTCTCCAGCCTGTCAAGATCATCCTGCATTTTGGCTCTGTCTTCTACCGTATTTGCTACCCCTCCCAATTTAGTATAATCAGCAAATTTAATAAGCATCCCCTCTATTCCTTCACCCTGCAAGCTTCCACGGCAGAGGGGGAACACAAGAACCTCAGAAGAGCCCTGCTGGATCAGACCGGTGAGGGTCCATCTAGTCCAGCATCCTGTCTCACACATTGGCCGACCAGTACCTCTGGAGAACCAACAGCAGGGCATAGAGGCCGAGGCCTTCATAAGAACATCCTGCCTCACACAGGGGCCAACCAGTTCTTCTGGAGGTCCCACAGCAGGTCATAGCGGCTAAGGCCTTCTTCTGTTGTTGCCTCCTGGCACTGTGCCTCAGAGGTTGACTGCCTCTTAATGTGGAGATTCTCTTTAGTCACCATGGCTAGTAGCCACAGATAGACCATGAATCTGTCTAACCTCCTTCACATGCTGGGTCTGCCTTTGGCCATCACCACATCCTCTGGCAGCAAATTCCACATTTTAGTCACTCGCAGTTTAAAGAGGTATTTCCTTTTGTCCATCCTGAATCTACTGCCTATCAGCTTCACCGGATGCCCTTGAGTTCTAGTATTTTGAGAGAGGGAGAAAAGGTGATCTTTGCCCATTCTCTCCACCCCATGCATAATTTTATTAACCTCTATGATGTCCCCCCTTAGTTGTCTCTTTTCTAAACTGAAAAGTCCCAGACTCTTCAGCCTTTCCTCATAAGGAAAATGCTCCAATCCCCTAATCATCTTGGTTGCCCTCTTCTCTACTTTTTTCCAGTGCTGCAATGTCCTTTTTGAAATACAGTGACCAGAACTCTACACAGCATTCCATATGAGGCCACACCATAGACCAGCCATTGTATGTTCAATCCCTTTCCTAATAACCCCTAACACAAGAGTTTGTCTTTTTCGCTGCTGCAGCACACAGGGTGGACACTTACAGTGAGCTATCTACTCTGACCCCAAGATCCTTTTCCCTCTCAGATTCAACAAGTTCAGACCCTATTAGCCAGGAACGTTATCTGCCACACTGTCCACCTCTCACCCAATTCATGGAGATCCTCCTGGACCTCTTCCCAGTCACCCTTGGTTTTCACCATCCTGAATAATTTTGTGTCATCTGCAAACTTGGCCACTATACTACTCACCCCTCATTCCAGATCATTTATGACCACATAAAATAGTACTGGCTCCTGTACTGATCTTAGTGGGCTTACTTTCCTCCAGTGCAAGAAGTGTCCATTTATTCTGACTCTTTGCTGCTTGTCATTTAATCAATTTTTAATCCATAAAAGAACCCGTGCTCTTATCCCATGACTCCTGGGTTTATATACTCAGTAGTATATAATGTCCATTATATACCATTATCTACATGCTTGTTCACTTTCTCAAAAAAATCCAAAAGGTTGGTGAGGCAGGACTTCCCTTTGCAGAAGCCAGGTTGATTTCATGTTAGCAATCTTTGTTACTCTATGTATCTAATAATTCTATCTTTGATTACAGTTTTGACCAATTTTCCAGGGACAAACGTTGGGCTAACTGGCTTGTAATTTCCTGGCTCCACTTTGGACCCTTTTTAAAAAAAATGATGTGACATTTGCTACTCTCCAGTCTTCTGGTAAAATGTCTGAATGTATTGAAAAATTACCTATATGAGTTAGTAGATAGAATCATAGGCCATTTATGCATGGTAATTAGCAGCATGTTCCAGGCTGAGTTGCCCCGCGTATTTTTTTGAGTTTTCACGCTGAACTGTCATTCAGGAAGTGACTGCAAAGCTGGCACATACCTGCTTCGCAGCCCCTTTAACGCAACCTTTTCTGTTTGCTCTCCCCCCCCCACAAAGACTCCCTTCAAAAAAGCATGCAAAATAACAGCCATGTGTTAGCTATGCACACGGCAGTTGCTAATGGCTATGCAAACAGGAACGAAGGAGCAGGCGAGTAGGGGTGGAATTTCTCCTTTTGCATTGGGATCGTGCATAAGCATTTTAAAGGTCACATTTAAAAAAGAGCTTTGAGCGAGCATCAAAACTGACCTTGCATAAATGACCATAGAGTTGGAAGGGGCCACACCGGTCACAACATCATAGTGGAAAAGGGAAATGTTTTGTGAAGCAAAATTCTGGATCAAGGAAAGAATGGACCAAGGGAAATCCACTCTCCCCTAGCTCTGTATCTTTTCCTTCTCCCCCACCAGGACACTTAAATCATAAATCCTGTGCAGAGAGGCCCGTGCTATTGATACCACGCTGTCCTAGGCGTCAAGAGCAGAGTTTTCCAGATCAAGGCAAACACTGTTTCAATTTCAACGAGTTAGCACTTCTCAACATTTCTGCCCCCAAGCAATGTCACCAAATGTGATGGTTTGATCTAGCAAGCTCAACCCCTGGACATCAATCAGCATCACACGCTCAGGGCTGCTCCGCCACCACCCTTTGCTAATGAAGATTAAGCTTTGCTAAATTTAGCATACTTGGTAGCTGAAATCAAAGCTCCTGCAATCTCGCCTGGTTCACCTTTGAAGCAAAGGCACACAAACCACCAAAATGTCCCCTCCCTTCAGCAAATATTTAGCAATGTGACACATATGCAAATATATGGAAATCTGCCTTTTTCCATTGTGGATCAAGCAGACAATGAAAGACACGGGAAGTTCAAGGCGGGGTGGAAGAGCCCTCGTCTGTGGCGAGAGTCAGAAGACAAAATTCTCAAGGATGTTTCCTTAATTTGAACTTTTGTTTAGCACAAAGATTTAGTGTATATTTTTTTCATTTTTTCCCTGTATTCTCTACTATAGCATTAATTAATTGCCTCAAGTGATGATGGAGCCTTGATTAGACAAACCCAAGGAAGAGGAAGACTTAGGGTTGCCAACCTCTTGTGGCCCTTTCTTACATGCCCCGGGTAATGCTGATCCCCACTTTGGGGTCAGGAAGCAATTTTTCTCCTGGCCAGAATGGCCAGAGGGTTTTTGTTGCCATCTTCTGGGCATGGAGTAGGAGCCACTGGGGGAGTGGGGGAGGTAGCTGTGAATTTCCTGCATTGTGCAGGGGGTTGGACTAGATGACCCTGGTGCTCCCTTCCAACTCTATGATTCTATGACGTATTCTTCTGGAATTACAGCCAACCTCCAGACAGCAGAGATCAGTTCCCCCTGAGGAAATGGCCCCCACCTCTCAAATCCCATCCTCCCCAGGCTCCACCCCCAAATCTTCAGGAATTTTCCAACCCAGAGCTGGAAACCCTAGGAAGACGCCATCGCCTGCTGTCAGTGGAGGCAGCTGTATTTCTGTGATCCAGCAAGTGGCTTCCCAAGCATGAGGGGAACCCCCCCTTGTCTTGCAACCTTTGCTCTCCCACCAATGCCCCATTTGCCTTGTGATGAGGGGTGGGCACTGGACTAACAGATCCTCAAACTCTGATCTGAACATGGCTTTGCAGTCCCTTGATATAGTGGGCCATAAAGGTAAAGGTCCCCTGTGCAAGCACCAGGTCATTCCTGACCCATGGGGTGACATCACATCCAATGTTGACTAGGCAGACTTTGTGGTTTGCCAGTGCCTTCCCCAGTCATCTATACTTCATCCCCAGCAAGCTGGGTCCTCATTTTACCGACCTCGGAAGGATGGAAGGCTGAGTCAACCTTGAGCCGGCTACCTGAAACCGACTTCCGTCGGGATCGAACTCAGGTCGTGAGCAGAGCTTTTGACTGCAGTACTGCAGATTACCACTCTGCGCCCACGTGGCTCTCATAGTGGGCCATATCTGTGTACTTATGGTTATGTGGCAGCCATCAAGGTTTTTTTTTTTTTTTTAAGATGGAGGGATGGGAAATTCTTGAGTCATTGGTGTTTGTCATTATTTATTTATTTATTATTTCTTTAAGAAGAAGAGTTGGTTTCTATATGCCGATTTTCTCTACCTTTTAAGGAGAAGCAAAATGGCTTACACTCTCCTTCCCTTCCTCTCCCCACAACAGACACCTTGTGAGGTAGGTGAGGCTGAGAGAGCTCTAAGAGAACTGTGACTAGCCCGAGGTCACCCAGCTGGCTTCAGGTGTAGGAGTGGGGAAGCCAACCCGGTTCTCCAGATTAGCCTCCGCCACTCATGTGAAGGGGTGGGGAATCAAACCCGGTTCTCCAGCTCAGAGTCCACTGCTCTTAACCACTACACCATGCTGGCTCTCTTCTCTGGCAATCGTAAGTGCAACATTCTTGTCCCCCCACCACCACCTAGGGTTGCCAGGTCCTTCTTTGCCACCGGCAGGAGGTTTTTGGGGCAGAGGCTGAGGAGGATGGGGTTTGGGGAGGGGAGGGACTTCAATGCCATAGAGTCCAATGGCCAAAGTGGCCATTTTCTCCAGGTGAAATTATATCTATCTGCTAGAGATCAATTGTAAAACAGGAGATCTCCAGCTAGTACCTAGAGGTTGGCAACCCTATTGCCGAAGGATAGCAGAAAAAGTCTCACACAAGTCAAAAGAGAATGAGGAGTGCCATAAAACACCTGGGAAGCATCAGCACAAAGCAATTGCTTTTCCCGTCCACAAACTTTCATTACTTTTCTGGTGCATATTTTATGCTACACAAAGGTGAATGTAACTCCCAAGGCCCGCCTCATCGAGGGCACAGTTGATATCTCTCATTTTTAGAGCATTTAATGGTCCCTCTGGGAGGGAAACACTCCAGCAACTGAGACAGACACAAAGGAAGGATCTACGATCCCTCTTTATTTAGAGAGATTGACTGGGTCGGGGTCAACTGGCAACATGGCAGTCATATTTCTTCTCAGATGGTGGTCTTTCTGATGCTTAGTTAATGCTCTCCAAGCCCTATTGATTGACTGATCGACTGGTGTAAATCTATACCCTGTGCACTCTCATTTCCTTCCCCCATTTTTTACCATTTCTACACCTGTTGTTGAAACACTGTTCACAACCAAATGTCCTCTGGGACTGTGGTTAAAAGGAGTCGCCTCCCAGGACAGGTGTAAAGCACCTGTTTGGGTGTCCCTTGGAGTGGGCCCCATGCCGGGGCTAAACTGTTTCTCTTCCTCCTCTTTCAAGCGTCTGTTACAAACAGGGTGCAAATCTCAAGCACAGGACAGACAGGTGGGTGCCTGAATGGTGTGCTCCCTCTTTAAGCACATTAAGGCATGAAACTGCCTTATACTGACTCAGACCCCCCTTGGTCCATCGAGGTCAGTACTGTTTATTCAGACTAGCAGCGGCTCTCCAGGGTCTCAGGCAGAGAAAGGTCTTTCACATTACCAACAGGCAGGAAAATGTTGCTGCAGTTGTCTTGTTTGGGGGCTTCCTAGAGGCCCCTGGTCGGCCACTATGTGAACAGACTGCTGGACTTGATGGACCTGGGTCTGATCCAGCACAGCCCATCTTATCTTCTTATGTTCTTATGCCTGGTCCTTTTAACAGGAGATGCCGGGGATTGAGCCTGGGACCTTCTGCCTGCCTGGCAGAGGCTCTACTGCTGAGCCACAGCCCCTCCTCCTCTTTCTGATTGCAGCCTCTTTTGAGATGTGAGGATCCGTCAGCTCAATAGCCTGGCAAAGGAAGGATGACATAGACAACATTTCTTTCCCACCTGCCTGGCAGGAACAAGAGCATCTTCTCCCTGGGCCTTACGCAATGTCTTGCAGAGGGACGAGGCATCTGCTCAGCCAGATAAGGGGCTGTTGCAAATCCCCTTTTGGCAGATGGTGTAAGAGTCTCTCCGACTTTACACTGCTGGTTAGCTAAGACCATTAAATACTCTGGAAGTGAGAGATATCAACTGTGCCCTCGATCAGGCGGGCCTGGGGAGCAACACTCACCTTGGTGTAGCATAAAAGATGCACCAGAAAAGTAGATTCAGATTCAGACACCTTTATTGGCATAGAAAGGACACTGATATAAACACCAGAAAAGTAATGAAAGTTTGTGGACGGGAAAAGCAATGGCTTTGTGCTGATGCCAGCGGGGCTGCATCTCCAGAGACTTCAAGGTCACAAAATGGCTTGCCCAGAAAAGAGATTGCGAAGCATGTGGTGAAATATTGTCGAAGGCTTTCACGGTCAGAGTTCATTGGTTCTTGTAGGTTATCCGGGCTGTGTAACCGTGGTCTTGGAATTTTCTTTCCTGACGTTTTGCCAGCAACTGTGGCAGGCATCTTCAGAGGAGTAACACTGAAGGACAGTGTCTCTCAGTGTCAAGGGTGTAGGAAGAGTAATATATAGTCAGAAAGGGGTTGGGTTTGAGCTGAGTATTGTCCTGCAAAAGTATTGTCCTGTAAGTATCAAGATAATGTGCTAATGAGGGTATGGTATGTTAATATGGAACCATTGTATCCTGAAGTGATCTGTTAATGTGTGTAATCCAAAACTAATCTGTATGGCTATTGTTGAATGTTGTCTTTGTCTGGAGGTTTTTCAGGGCAGGAAGCCAAGCCTTATTCATTCTTAAACTCTCCTCTTTTCTATTAAAGTTGTGCTGATGTTTATGAATTTCAATGGCTTCTCTGTGCAATCTGACAAAATAGTTGGTAGAATTGTCCAGTCTTTCAGTGTCTTGGAATAAGACCCTGTGTCCTGTTTGTGTCAGTCCATGTTCAGCCACTGCTGATTTCTCAGGTTGGCCAAGTCTGCAGTATCTTTCATGTTCTTTTATCCTTGTTTGTATGCTGCGTTTTGTGGTCCCGATGTAAACTTCTCCACAGCTGCAAGGTATACGATATACTCCTGCAGAGGTGAGGGGGTCTCTTTTGTCTTTTGCTGATCGTAGCATTTGTTGTATTTTCTTGGTGGGTTTAAACACTGTTTGTAGGTTATGTTTTTTCAAAAGTTTCTCCATCCTATCAGTGACTCCTTTAATAAATGGCAAGAATACCTTTCCTATGGGAGACTGTTTTTCTTGAGTTTTCTGATTTTTGTTTGGTTTAATGGCCCTTCTGATTTCATTCTTGGAGTAGCCGTTTGCTAGCAGTGCGTGATTTAGATGATTAGTTTCTTCCTTGAGAAACTGTGGTTCACAGATCCGTCTTGCACGGTCCATTAATGTTTTGATTATTCCTCTTTTCTGTCGGGGGTGGTGGTTGGAGTTTTTGTGTAAGTAGCGATCTGTGTGAGTTGGTTTCCGGTAGACCTTGTGACCTAACTGAAGGTTTGATTTCTTGATACCCTCGTGGGCAGATACCAAACCCAACTCCTTCTTGGGGCAGCTGATTGCAGGAGGTGAATATGCTGCAGATGGGGGAGGGTCTGTTTTGCCTGGAGAGGACTGCTGGCCCCGTCCTCTGCTGGGTGGGTCAGCTTTGAACTGTGTAAGGCTCCTCCTCACCAGAGGCCGACCACAGTTAGCTGGGCTTGGATAAGAAGCTGGAAAGAGAGCTGCTGCTGGAGTGCTGATTGTAGCTGACTTAAGGAGGGGGCTCTTGTGAGGAAGTTTGGTGGGGGAGCTGCCAATAGGGTTGCCAGGTGCCTCCTTTCCTCCGGATGTGCCTCCTCACAAGGGGCCTTTACCTCTTAGTTTGAGTCGTAAAGCGGCTCTTTACCACTCAAATGAAGAGGTAAAGGCCCCTTGCGAGGCAAGCGTGTGTTATATGCACGCGTGTGTGCACGTTTGCCCGCTGACCCTCAGGTGGTCGGCAGGCAGAGGGGTCAATGGCCGGGGGTTTGCCCGCCACCAGCGGGCACCTGGCAACCCTAGTTGTCAAGGAAGTGCAAAAAAACCCTCCAACCGCTTCTGCAAGGGATCGAAGCAGTATGGCTAGTGAGGGAGCTGAGGCAGTGCCATGCAAAGTCTGTGGCATGTTTGTTTTCTTACCCGAGGGTAATGGCAATTACACTTGCAGCAAGTGTAAGTTGGCAACCCTACTGGAGGAGAAGATACAGTAACTAGATGGATGCTTGTCCTCACTCGGTTTTATAAAGGAAGGGGAAGAGTTCATGGGCAGAACGCTTGAAGCACTCTTGAGAGGGCAACAGGAAGAGGAAGAGGGAAAGGTATCTCAGCAAATGGAGGAGGAGCACCCAACACAGGAGGAGGAGGGTGCATGGACAAATGTAACAGAGGATAGGACTCGCAATGATGGGTTTAAATTACTGGCAGAAAGGTACCTGCTTGATATTAGGATTTTTTATTTTTTTTTACTGTAAGAGTTGTTCAACAGTGGAATCGACTGCCAAGGGAGGTGGTGAGCTCACCGGCAGTCTTCAAGCAGAGGCTGGACAAGCACTTGTCAGGGATGCTCTAGGCTGATCCTGCATTGAGAAGGGGGTTGGACTAGTTGGCCTGTCTGGCCTTTTTCAGCTCTGTGGCCATTTATGCAGGGCTGTTTCCCTCGCGGTCAACCCATTGACTGCTTTGGGGCTTCCTTTTGATTATGCATGCCTTTCCAAACCGTCAGAGGTCAGCTCGCTCTCCCTATGTGTTTCTGCACGCTTTGCCTGTGTTTTCTTGATGCTGTTTAAGCCAGGATCTGGGAAACACGCGCAAAATACGCAGAAATGCGTGGGGAGCACAAGGCAACCTCTGACAGTCGAAAAAGGCATATGCATAATCAAAGGGAAGCACCGGAGCAGTCAGTGAGGAAACAGCCCTGCATAAATGGCATCGGATTCTAGGTTGCTACTTTCTCCTCACAATAGGAGGGGGGTCAGGGCAGTGAGCCACAGACTATGGACGGAACATCCCTTTGCTGGCCAGACTTCTATGAGTCCCCAAACATGGGGGCGAGCTGTGATGCCTCCCGCCTTCCCTCCAGCCCCCTGACACCTCCCTTCCTGGCGTCCTCGATCTCATACTAGCAATTGCTCTTTGGGATGACCTTAGTTTTTGGCTCTCCCTCCTTCTCTTTTGATTTTTTTTTTCTTCCCAGAGAGGGAGAAAATGGATGTGAAGTTGGCAGCAGCCAGAGAGGAAGAGAGAGGCGCTCTGGGTGATGAAGAGGCCGGCCCCTCCGTTTCCACTTGTTTTCTCTTGCCGCAGACAAATGGAACGATATTTCCGATGCCTTCAGACAGAAGCACAAACAGTTGCTTATGACCTGCCAGAGTGGAACGTGTTGGCTATATTGCACTGGGGGGGGGGGGGCAGGCGAGGTGCCCAGCAATGATTCCCAGCCTGCCATTCTGCTCGGAGCGGCAGGATCCGACTTCTGCCTCATCTCACTCAGCTGCCGTGGCTGGAACCCTCCCAATTATGGCTTGTGCTGCCAGCAGATTAAAAGCAGCAGCGAGGATCCCATCATCACTCCCTCTTTTGACAAGCCCCGAACCTCTTGCCTCTCCTCCCCGAGGCATTACAAATGCCCTCTGCTCAGACTGCTTTCGCATGGCCAATTGGGCGCATCGTTCTCACCCCATCTTTGACATGGATGCTTGTTGGTGTTGTGGAAACCGTGTATACAGGTTTTCTTACTGGAATTTTTTAAAAACCACAATGGGTATTGACATAAACTATTTTAGACATTTCTTACAATAAATTACTAGGTATGTAATTTTATGACCGTCTGCAGATGATGAGAGGGAGGGCATCTTGGCCATCTTCTGGGCATGGAGTAGGGGTCACTGGGTGTGTGAGTGGGGGGGAGGTAGTTTTGAATTTCCTGCATTGTGCAAGAGGTTGGACAAGATGACCCTGGTGGTCCCTTCCAACTCTATGATTCTATGATAAGTATGTGCATTTGAAAACTATATGGCCAACATAAGAATTGATTCACCTTTAATATAATTAATAGATCAACACTGCAATCTTAAGCAGAGTAAAACCTTCTGAGTCAATTGATTCAGAATGGATTCAGAATGGTGTGACTCTGTTTAAGGATGCACTGCTAATCTCTTTGCTGAAAATAATGGCAGATGGTAATCTCTGGGTATCAACCCTTTTTCTAGGAAGATGGTGTTTGCTTGTCGTCGTAACCCCCCACCCCCACCCCTTGTATGAAGGGAGAGCGGAACCGCAAGGGGAAGGATTGGGACGGTGGCATCTTCCAATCAGAGGACTCAGCAGTGGAAAGTCATTGCAATAGGGATTTCTGCATGCCGCCTTTCTACTCTTGGCTTAGAGAAGTTTTTCCTGGTTCTTTTCAGGCAGAAGCTTCTCCTGTTTACTTGCCGTTCTATTCTTCGCACTTGTCTGCGTGCTTTAGTGCCAGGCATTTTTCTCAGCCACCTTGGAAAGGGAGGGTGGCTCTGCTGAACAATGGAATCACATGCAACAGGGAAGTGTTTTTTTTTTCATGTGCCACCCTTCACCTGGATGCCCCCAAAGTGTTCCAGTTCAATAAAAAAAGATCCAGTTTTGCCATGAGTCAAACAACATCTAGGCCTCTTTGGATAGCGTCACGCAGAACAGAGTTTGGTATCCAATGCATGGAAGAAGGACCCCTTTGGCTGCAGAACTGCCAATTGGAGAGCTTTCTGGGTGCCAGATGGAGAGAGATTGAACTGTGTCTGCACAGCCCCACCCCACGGAGAAGAAGACGGCACAAAAGGCACCAACTTCCCAGCCAATATAATTGCAAATATTTCCACTGAAGGAAAAATAGATGCTATCAGCCACGAAATAGACTTTCAAAATGATGCAACAGAACTGTCTCTGTAGATTCTTTGGCTGACTGTCTGTAAGAGGAATTGAACATTCCGTTTCTGCCAAGAAAGTTCATTGATTCCTCTTCACCTTATTTGTACACACAAAGGACATTCTGTTGCATATAAATTACATTTTCAAAGACCTCGGCTAAATGCAAATATCAATGATTTATTCTCCTCCTCCCCCCAAAAATGATAGCATTGAGGGGGAACACTCTGTGAGTTTGAAGTACTACTCAAGAATATTTCACTGTTGCTATTTATCGAAGCGTACACACACGTGCACCCCAGCTTCGTTTGCATTCTGCTTAAGCTCACGATCCAGCTGGAAGCATTTCCCACCTGTCTGGGATCTACATCAACTGTGGTAGAATAAATATTTGCACCGAAATATTAGCACATGTAACTCAAAACACCGTTTCATATTTGGTGCAAGCGATCACCGGATGCAGCTGGGGAAATCTGTTTCAAGCACCCAGAGCAGGACTCACTGCAAGCTGGGCACAGCAGGAATGGTTTCCTCCAGCTCCTACTCACACAGCCCAAAATGTGCCATCCACACTCTGTGGTTGGGCTCACAGAACTACATGGCTTGCCAGTGGCAAGAGGCTTCCATGGAGCAGATCACGTCTATGATCATTTGTGCTGTCCACCAAGGTTGAAGATGCATCCTGACATCATGGAATACTGTACTCCTCTGGTTCCGTAGCAGTCATACATAAGAACATAAGAAAAGCCATGCCAGATTAGACCAAGGCCCATCAAGTCCAACAGTCTGCTCACACAGTGGCCAACCAGGTGCCTGTAGGAAGCCCCCAAACAAGACGACTGCAGCAGCACCATCCTGCCTGTGTTCCACCGCACCCAATATAATAGGCATGCTCAATCTGATCCTGGAGAGAATAGGGATGCATCATCACTACTATCTATTTTAACTAGTAGCCATGAATACCCCTCTCCTCCATGAACATGTCCACTCTCCTCTTAAAGCCTTCCAAGTTGGCAGCCATCCCCACATCCTGGGGCAGGGAGTTCCACAATTGAACTATGCATTGTGTGAAGAAATACTTCCTTTTATCTCTTTTGAATCTCTCACCCTCCAGCTTCAGCAGATGACCCTGCGTTCTAGTATTATGAGAGAGGGAGAAAAGCTTCTCCCTGTCCACTCTCTCCACACCATGCATAATTTTATAGACCTCTGTCATGTCTCCCCTCAGCCGCCTTCTTTCCAGGCTAAACAGCCCTAAGCGTTTTAACCGCTCCTCGTAGGGCAGTTGCTCTAGTCCCCTGATCATTTTGGTTGCTCTTTTCTGCACCTTCTCAAGCTCTGCAATATCCTTTTTTTAGGTGTGTGTTGGAACAGTTGGTCACAGAAGAAGAAAAGAAGAAGAGTTGGTTTCTATATCCCGACTTTCTCTATCACTTAAGGGAGACTCAAACCGGCTTATAGTCACCTTCCCTTCCCCTCCCCACAACAGACACCCTGTGAGGTGGGTGAGGCTGAGAGCCAACTTGTGGAGTAGTGATCTTGGACAATGAGAGAGAGAGAGAACTGGGGGAGAGAGCTGGTCTTTGGGACATGGCCATTTCTCTCTTAGAAAACAGTGAGCAGACTACTTCAGGGAGCACAAGACATTAACATTTGTAATATTGTCGAAGGCTTTCACGGTCAGAGTTTATTGGTTCTTGTAGGTTATCCGGGCTGTGTAACCGTGGTCTTGGTATTTTCTTTCCTGACATTTCACCAGCAGCTGTGGCAGGCATCTTCAGAGGAGTCACACTGAAGGACAGTCACTCCTCTGAAGATGCCTGCCACAGCTGCTGGCGAAACGTCAGGAAAGAAAATACCAAGACCACGGTTACACAGCCCGCATAACCTACAAGAACCAATTAACATTTGTGTTTGCCTAATATTGGCACCTTGTGAAGTTGGTGAGGCTGACAGAGTTCTGAGAGAACTATGACTAGCCCAAAGTCACCCAGCGGGCTTCATGGGGAGGAGTGGGGAATCGAACCCGGTTCACCAGATTAGAGTATGCTTCTCTTAGCCTCTACACCACACTGGCAGGTGAACCAATAAAGGGCAGAGTACAACAGTGAGAAATGTGTAAAGTTGGCATCCTACATGGAGATGAATAATCTCACCCTTTCTTTGATCAACAATCCACCATGCACCAGAAATCTGTTCAGATTCCAGTATGCTCTTCATTTCCTCCTCCTGCTTCGGAACCGAAGGCGAGGGCAAAATTGTGGTGTTATTCTGGGGTATTTTTTTTTCCATTTCTGACTCTGTGGAAAGCAATGTAGGACACTGATCTCTCTCTGATTAAATCCTCTGGTCCATGCTTGACCACAGTTAACTGGTCTTATTTTTGTCCGTAATTA
This sequence comes from Euleptes europaea, assembly GCF_029931775.1. Lineage (NCBI taxonomy): Eukaryota > Metazoa > Chordata > Lepidosauria > Squamata > Sphaerodactylidae > Euleptes > Euleptes europaea. Next base: position 922,770 of record NC_079317.1, read on the forward strand.
TTTTCCAGCAATCCTTCTGCCTATCTTTTCTCAAATGACAATATTTCTCAGCCTAAGTGCTCAATTCTTACTCCCCAAAAGCTGAAGCTGTGGGAGTTATATGAATTCCATCACTGTGAGCCATCTGCTATTTGAGAGAAAAAAAATGTGGCTTTAAAAAAAACCCTGACAGGCCATAAATGAAGCCCTCTGGAGAACATCTTTTCACAAACTTACCTAATCAGAGACTCAACTTCTTCCTCTTCCTCTTCTTCCTCCTCCTCCTCTTCCTCAGGAAAGAGTGAGATTTCCCCCTTTTTATCAAGCTTAGCCTGCTTGGACATGAAGATGCTCTTTTTGGCCGAACCCAGTGTAGCCTGACCTGTATGAGGAGTGAAAAACACTTTGTTAATAAAGCAAAAGGGGAGGGGAGGCAGCCTAGAGGAGCCCAATCGCATCAGATCTTGGAAGCTAAGTAGGGTCAGTCCTTGAACGGGAGACCTCCAAGGAAGACTCTGCAGAGGAAGGCAATGGAGAACCACAGCTGCTTCTCGCCTTCAGAGCTCCTTGGTGGAGCCTCCGTAAGTCAGCTGCAGCTTGGCGGTACTTTAAACACCAAATTAAAGGGGGGGGGGAATCAGGAAAGTTGTTGCACAGCATTACCCAAGAGCAACATCTCAACAGGAGAGTGCAGGAGCTCTTGAAGAGCTCTTGCCACGAGGGCTGCCAGGAGATGCGCTGGTGCCAACTCAGTATGAATCACTGCAAATGACAAACCAGTCAGAAGGAACCCCGTTGCCAAAATGTGGGCCTCGAGTAGCAATTTTCTATGAGAAGAGAGGGTTCTGCTTTTGGAAACGTATGAATCAAGGGAACATCTAGACTACATCAGTTAGTATAGGTGGTAAATACTTCAAATCTGACCAATTTTCTTGCACTTGGGAATAGATAGAAGCCTTTTGATCTGACAAATATTTTGACACCTCTACCTGGTGATTCACTGGAAAAGACAGTCATGCTAGGAAAAGTTGAGGGCAGCAGGAAAAGAGGAAGACCCAACAAGAGATGGATGGACTCAATCAAGGAAGCTACAGCCCTCAGTTTGCAAGACCTGAGCAAGGCTGTCAAAGAGAGGACATTTTTGAGGACTTTGATTCACATGAGGTGGAAGCGACTTAACAGCACTTAACACACACACACACACACACCTGGTGACATTTTTCCTAGCAGTGGGAGGGGCAGTGAGGGGAGAGAGTGACTCAGCAAATATGTGCCTGAGGGGGACATGATCCAACCAGCACGCTCAGACCATGCTTGTGCCACGCCGGGACTGGTATTCTGGTAAACCTCTTTTCCAGCTTCTGCCAATCATTGCCCTGCCTCAATGACTCTGGGAAGGTTTCTGACCGGCTATAAGCGTGTTTGCAGATGCCGTTTCTTTTTCTCAGACAGCATCTTCCATCTGCTCAGGGGTTTGCTGTCCACATTACACAGCAGGGTAGGGCGAGGGTGGGTCGGGCTGCTGCTTCTGCATGCATTTCTAAATATTTCTGTCTTGCGATGCTCAACAAAACCAATTCCTGAGGTGACTTATCACAAATCTAGAACACGTGATAAGAAAAACATTAAAACAGAAATGCTTCTAAACTGATCAAAGCTCTTACAAACTTAAACCCAGCGCAGGGCTGTTAAGCCGCGGCGGCTAAGCAGTAAAGCGTCTCTTCAAGTCGATCGAGTTGGCAGCGTCATTAACAACCAAAGCTGGTAACATAAAATCAAATGGCACAAAATCCAAGGAAAGCCTTCAGATACATGTAAAGTTCCCAACTCAGGAAGCAATTTCCCTCCAGGCCAGATTGGACCATATTAACTTTTAGTTACAAAGCATCTTTTATCTTCTTCACAAAAGGGTAGGGTTGCCAGTGACAGGTTGGGAAATATCTGGTAATTTTGGGGGCGGAGCCTGAGGAGAGCGGGTTTTGGGGTATAATGTCATAGAGTCCACATTCCAAGGCAGCCATTTTCTCCAGGTGAACTGATTTCTGTTGGCTGGAGATCAGTTGTAATCCCAGAAGGTCTCCACCATCACCTGGAGGTTGGCAAACCTACAAAAGGCGCAAAATCCCACTTGAAAGGAACCAGACACAATCCAAATACCATCCAGCTACTTTACTGCAGCTACACAACGAGGAAGATTTTAAGGTATCGAGGCTCATTCCTTCATCACAACTTCTTATTACAGAGTCTTCAGCCTGAGTGGATAAATTCTACAATAGATCCTAAACCAAGAGGACTCGGACCTATAAACAAATAAATACAACTTCTCCACTACCTCCTCAAGCAAGATGGCTAGACCCCTGCCCTCAACCCCACCCCCAATAAATTCTAACACATCTGACCTCTGTACTAACACTTTACAGTACAAGGCTGCCATAATCTCACCAGTTTCCAAGAGCAATGCAACAATCGAATGAGTCGGCCACTTCTCATCTAATTGGAACAGTCAGGCTGAGAGATTGCACACCGGCATTCTTTAGATTCACTCAGAAGAGGAGGTAGAGGATAATGAGAAGAGAGAGATTGAGATTGAGATTGAGATTGAGAGAGAGAGAGAGAGAGAGAGAGAGAGAGAGAGAGAGAGAGAGAGAGAAGCCATCTCTGACTCTCTGGGGCCCTGCTCCAACTTTTAGATCCTTCTCAAGGTACCCTTAAGAACATAAGAAGAGTCCAATTGCCAAAGTGACCATTTTCTCCTGGTGAACTGATCTCTATCAGCTAGACATCAGTTGTAATAGCAGGAGATCTCCAGCTACTACCTGGCAGTTGGCAATCCTATCACTGACACAATAAAGGTCATCTTAGCCAGTTTATGAAACAATCAATTCTGGATCTCTACTAACTTGCTGTTGTGGTCTTCTGAGAAACCAAGGCCACTCGGCCCAGGGTCTTGTCAAAGGAAATCATGAAGTGTCTGTTATCAGAACTTTGGATCTGGACACAGCTCTTGGCACCAGGCTTCGAGCCATCAGGAGAAATCCCACATGAATCCCCCTAACTAATTCCACTCCAAATGCCCTTCTGTAACATCCCAGCTTAGCATCTCAGGGCTCACCCAAGAACATTGAGAGATTAGTTTTCATAGAAATCATAGAATCATAGAGTTGGAAGGGACAACCAGGGCCATCAAGTCCAACCCCCTGCACAATGCAGGAAATTCACAACTACCTCCCCCCTCCACACCCCTAGTGACCAGAAGATGGCCAAGATGCCCTCCCTCTCATCATCTGCCTAAGGTCACAGAATCAGCATTGCTGACAGATGGCCATCTAACCTCTTCTTAAAAACCTCCAGGGATAGAGAGCTTACCACCACCCGAGGAAGCCTGTTCCACTGAGGAACCGCTCTAACTGACAGAAAAGTCTTCCTAATGTCTAGACGGAAACTCTTTTGATTTAATTTCAACCCATTGGTTCTGGTCCGACCTTCTGGAGCAACAGAAAATAACTCGGCGCCCTCCTCTATATGTCAGCCCTTCAAGTACTTGAACATGGTTATCATATCCCCTCTCAGTCTTCTCCTCTTCAGGCTAAACATACCCAGCTCCTTCAACCTTTCCTCATAGGACTTGGTCTCCAGACCCCTCACCATCTTTGTTGCCCTTCTCTGGTCACGTTCAAGCTTGTCTACATCTTTCTTAAATTGGGGTGCCTCAAACTGAACACAGTACTCTAGTACTCAGCCAAGCCATGCCTTTCCAGGTTATTGCCATTGGAGCACAAAATCATTGTATTATATGATTCCACCACCACCACCACCCCAAAAAAAAAACAGGTCATATGTGGTATGCCTGAGGGTGTTAGAACATAAGAACATAAGAAAAGGCCCTGCTGGGTCAGACCCAGGCCCATCAAGTCCAGCACTCTGTTCACACAGGGGCCAGCCTGGTGGCCAACCAGGTGTTGAATCATCATGAATCTAGTCCAAATCCATCCAAATCAGAAAATTTATTTTATTCACTTAAAACATTTTTATGCCGCCTTTCTACCTGGTGTCATAAATTCAGGGTCCACAAGGCGGCAAACATAACAAACATTAAAACATTTGCCTAATTAAATTCAGTTAAAATTATAAAACAATTAACAATGCATAAACAAACAGCACTAGAAGAAGGAGCAGTAACTGTTATTGGGGGCATGCCAGGCAAAACAAAACAGTCTTCACCTGCTTGCAAAAGACGCCAATAGAAGGAGATAAATCTCCCTGGGGAGGGAGTTCCAACGTCTTGGTACCACAATGGAGAAGGCCCTTTCTCGGGTTGCCACCCGTCTAGCCTCCAATGGCAGGGGCAACTGAAGCAGGGCCTCCGGAGATGACCAGAGTGAGCGGGTAGGTTTGTATGGGAGAAGGCTGTCCTTAAGGGATGTTGGTCCCAGGCCATAGAGGGTTTTAAAGGTCAATACCAGCATCTTGAATTGAGCCCAGAAGAAAACTGGAAGCCAGTTTAGGTGGAACAAGACTGGCGTGATATGGTCTCTACGACCCACTCCAGTCAACTCTCTGGCCGCAGCTCACGGTAAACAACTCTTAGTAAAGGCTGCTCTGTTAACCTCCCCCCCCCATGGTTTCCCCCCAAAAGTGTCTTTTGAAGGGTTTCTGGTTCAGACCTTTACAGCTGGCCTTTTATCCCATGTCATTGATTATGATAGCACCTTCAATAGTCCCTTCCAATAGCCTGTCACATAGAGGAAGGCAGGGAGCTGTTCCTGTTGGCAGCAGAGGATAGGACGTAGAATCATAGAATCATAGAGTTGGAAGGGACCACCAGGGTCATCTAGTCCAATCCCCTGCACAATGCAGGAAATTCACAACTACCTCTCTCCCCACACCCGCAGTGACACCTACTCTATGCCCAGAAGATGGCCAAGATCCCCTCCCTCTCATCTTCTGCTTTAAGGTCATAGAATCAGCATTGCTGACAGATGGCCATCTAACCTCTTCTTAAAAACCTCCAGGGAAAGAGCTCACCACCTCCCGAGGAAGCCTCTTCCATTGAGAAACCGCTCTGACTGACAGAAAAGTCTTCCTAATGTCTAGACAGAAACTCTTTTGATTTAATTTCAACCCGTTCGTTCTGGTCCGACTTGGGTTTAAATTGAGGGTGGAAAGGTACCAGCTGGATATCAGGAAAACATTTTTTTACAGTAAGAGTTGTTCGGCAGTGGAATCGGCTCCCTAGGGAGGTGGTGAGCTCTCTGTCACTGGTAGCCTTCAAGCAGCGGCTGGACAAACACTCATCAGGGATGCTCTAAGCCGATCCTGCATTGAGCAGGGGGTTGGACTAGACGGCCTGCGTGGTCCCTTCCAATTCTGTGATTCTATGATTTTATTCTATCTCCATCTCAGTGGAATCCCAGCTTGAGTCCCATTTAGCCCCCCCCCCCAGAGCTGCGGAAAGCCGCAAATGTGTTTTTAATGGCTTTAAATGGCCGAATTTATTTGCGAACTCCGAACTTAGTGCCAAATTCTACGGATCCGAATTGGGGGAGTTCGAACTTCAGCATTTCCCGAATAAAAACGGGCCGAATTTTGCCAAATCCGAATTTTACCGAATTTTTTCCCACAGGCTCTTGTTCACTCTGACCCTTGCGCCACACTCAACCGCTCCACACATGCACAGAGGAAGGTGATGGTGCCCGTGAGGGTTGGCCCCATCTAGGCATGCTCAGCAGGTTGTGACAGATGCTGTTCAATGTTTCTGATTATTCAGAGAGCTGCCTCTACACATGATCTTTGTGTGTACACGCTGTGTGCCACTCTGATGCTGTGTGGCACTGGAGATGTGTGTCACCAGCAGGTGTGATCCCTCCTCCTGGTTCCCTCATCTAGTGGATACACACACAGAAGGCATGCCGAGCTATTATAAGTCAGCACGGTTTGTACCCCTACGCTTAAGACTGGCCATTTACTCAGCTAGCTCTCTGTGCATTTCCATACAAGCTCAGCTACTTGTCATTGTGTGGCCAACTTGGCTTGTTTTTTATTTTTAGAAGAAGAAGAAGAGTTGGTTTTTATATGCCGACTTCCTCTACTGCTGAAGGAAGAACCAAACCGGCTCACAATCTCCTTCCCTTCCCCTCCCCACAACAGACACCCTGTGAGGTAGGTGGGGCTGAGAGAGCTCTTAATAGAACTGTGACTAGCCCCAGGTCACCCAGCTGGCTTCATGTGTGGGAGTGGGGAGACAAATACAGTTCATCTGATTAGCCTCCGCCACTCATGTGGAGGAATGGGGAATCAAACCCGGTTCTTTAAAAAAGCAAAATGATGAGAACGATGGAAGCATTTCTCTTTCATTGCCAGGATCCCTCACCTTTGCACAGAGTGGGGCCTTTATTCACTCCAACCAAATAATTGGGAAAGTTCAGTTAGCTTCAACAAAGTTGCACCGGGGAAACTCCTCTTGGACCGGGGTGGAGGGTGCGGCTTCCCTTTGAACATCTCGGCAGATCCAACTATCCGTGCTCCCTTTAAACGGGCTAATTTTATGAGGGAATGTAATTGCTATGTGTGTTTTTTTCACTTCTAGGAGTATCATTTTTTTTATTTCAGCGGGCCTCGTTACCCAATATTTAATTAGGGTGACCCATTTTGCACACAGACCAGCTTGTCACTTTCTAATGAAGATGATCTTCAGCACAAAAGAACAGCTAGATGTGTTTTCAGACGGGGCACGCGGGAACGATCAGGGTGATGTTATCGGCTTTGAATGGGCGTTCTTTATCACACAGCAGAGAGCTGGGGGAAATCACACAGCGGACTGTAAAAGGCCAATCGGATTCCTTTGTGTTCTTTTTAGGAGTTACAAAATCCTACTTTTTTAGAATACGGTAGTCTACATGAATGACAGCATCAGTGGTACTTAATGCCATATATTATGGACAACTACAATATTCCAGTGGGTTTGAAGGAGGGGGCAAAGCATGGCGGTGGGGCAGACACTGGGCCTGCATGAGGCCCCTGATTCACTGCCTGGCATCTCCAGCCAAAAGGTTCTCCATTTATAGGATTGAGAAAGGCTTACGCCTGCATCCTTGGAGAGCTGATTCAATCCAATTAGACAGTAACCAGATGGATAGTGGTCTGACTCAGCCATTCATGGCTGAATCCGCAGATTAAGCTATGAGAAATGTTCTTTGCATCCTGGCCCATATTAGGCTCTTGTTTCCTGCACAACAATGAAAGAAGGCCTTAGGAAGATGGATAGTTTCTGCTATCAGGATATAAGAATAGCTAGTCAGGATCAAAACAGTGTTCATCTAGCCCGCCATCCACAGCGGCCAACCTGATGTTCCTGGAAGATCTACCAGCCGGACACAGAGGCCAACGTTTCCTTCAGCAGTTGCCTCTGAACATGGAGATTCCATTTGGGTCCCCATGGCTAACATAGTTGTTGATAGTTCTATCTTGTTTATTTATTTACATTTTGGTTTTGGTATTTGGTTGACCTGAAACCCAAATACCAAAACCCGAAAAAGCCACATAGATATTTCGACTATTCGCCTTTGCTCATATTCATGGCTCTATGCTTTCTCCCATTTTTCTGTCTTTGACGGGTTTTGTTAGGACCCCATAGTTGGGGCCCTTTTGAAGTTGGGGTCGTGTAATCGGGGCCAATTTGTTCTGACCAAACTATCTATAACCATTCAGTGGGTTAATCTGGATCAATCTGTGTGAGGGTCATTTAAAAGACAGGGTTCACCCAGTCTCACCATCCAACTAAAAAATGGCGGCTTCTACAGCTACTTATTGGGCTTTTGAAGAAGACTCCTCGCTCACATGGATGAGCAATCTCCTTCAAAAGAGCTGCCTTGGTCATGACTTTGGCTGGCTCTGATATCACCCCCACCCCCTGAAAACCTTCTCTCAAACTGAAGGTTGCCTTAAGTAGAGGTTTCATTTCCTTGCATCTCTTGAAATTAGATTTTGATGACTATAGTAAAGGACTGCTCACAGAATGTCATTTGCCACCAAAAGAAATGTTTTCCATGCCTTATTTTTCTTGCATTTAAGCCATTTCCCTTTGCTTGGAAGTTAATTTGCATGAACATCATGCTATGCTCCCCAGATACAAAGGGAGCCCCCAGACTTTGAGGTGCCAGCCAGGATCTTTCAGTCAGTCCTTTGCAACACTGAACTTCTGAACCTGAAAACCGATGGACAGCTCGGCTTGCAAATGCCTGGAGGATGGGGGCAACCCCTTTGCTGGCCCATAAAATTGCCCCCCTATCCCAACATTCATCAAACTTCAGTGTCCGTCTAAGGCAGTGGTTCCCAACCAGTGGTCCGCTGACCCCCAGGGGTCCGCGAGAACTAAACCAGGGGTCCGCGAAACAAAGTTTACCACCAGGGGTCCGGCACACAGCTCTCCCCCTCTCTCTCAGTTGAGCTGCGGCCGCGGCTCAGGGGCCGTGTGTGAGGTAAAGTGCCCTCCTCCTCCTCCTCCCCCCTTTCCCTCTCCTCACAGCGCGGCCAGGTTTTGCACGCGGCGCTCGAGGGCCGGTGGCACCAAAGCGGGCGGCGGCAGCAGCCAATCAGCAGGCAGGATTTCCCCGCTGGTTTTGGCTGGCAGAGGAGGCCAAGGCGCTGAGGATGGGCGGATGGCAGGCCCCCCGGGGAGGGAAGGTAGGAAGGAGCCCAGGCGGCGGCAGCGAGGAGGAGGAGGTTTCCCGTGGCGATCCTCCTCAGCCTCCACCCCATTCCCTCTTTATAGGGCCGTGTCTTCTCCCCCTCGCTCGTCCTCCTATCTCCCAGCCGTTTGTGGGGAGGTTTTGCCTTGGATTTGCCACTCAGATGCACGTTTTCCCCATCCAGATTCTCAAAACTGTGCATGGGGGGTTATTGGCCATTTGTGAATGGGAGGTTTTGCCTTGGATTTGCCACTCAGATGCACGTTTTCCCCATCCAGATTCTCAAAAAAACTGCATGGGGGGTTATTGGCCATCTGTGAATGGGAGGTTTTGCCTTGGATTTGCCTTTCAATAAAAAGTTGTTTGTATCATTGAAAGCTCTGCTATTGTGTTTTTCTTTTAAGGCAAAAGATGTTAACATATGAGTTGTTTTTTCTAAACTAAAACCTCAGTATTCAGGTTAAATTGCCGCATTGGCACTCAGAATTTTTATTTTGAACCTTGGGGTCCCTGCACCGAACAAAAAAGTTCTAGTGGTCCCTGGTCAAAAAAAGGTTGGGGACCACTGGTCTAAGGAGAGTCCCTTGCAGCCACACTGCAAATTTGGTGACTCTACCTCCAAAAATGCCCCCACAGGAGCCTCAAAAAAATTGCCATAGCTTATAATGGACCTGATTTTTTTTGGTAAACCCAGAAATAAAGCTGAAATATCCCTTTACTAGAATGGGTATTCAGCTTATTCTGGGTTTACCCAAAAAAAATTGGGCCCAATAAACCTGAACTCGAAAATTACTGTTCCTCCCCTCCCCCCACGACCCTAGTTCCCAGAGCACAGAACAATTAGAACCACAAGCCTAATTGTTCTAAATTGTCCAATGAGATATGGAGAATTTCAGGAGAAGCCACACAAACTTTTTCCAAAGAGTTTCACACACCCTTCACTTTTCCTGATTGTGCAGATCTTTGGACCCTCGGCTCTATGTGTTCCTGACAGGCCATGGGACAGAACTCCTTTTAATGGTAATTATGAAGTTCACCACCAAGCCCCCGACTTTGCCTGTTTTGACAATGACAACAGGTTCCGATTATCTGGCTCTTCCGCTCCTCCTAAGTATATGTTTCCTGTGTCTGAATAATCCTCCTCGCTGCCAGGGTTCCATTTCCAAGCTGTTGCCCTGTGGATGCTGATGAGCGGCAGACAGACAGACAGGACGGACAGGCCTCCCTCTCTCAAAGCCCTCTGCTGCCCGGTGGCCAGTGGATTCTAATTCCTTATCATTCCTCTTTGGCTTCTCTCCCACATCCACCCTAAAATTGTTTAGCCATCAAATCTGACCCTCTAGACTTCTTTGGGAGGGCAACTAGTAGGGTTGCCAGGTCCCTCTTCACCACCGGTGGGATATTTTTGGGGCAGAGCCTGAGGAAGGTGGGGTTTGGGGAGGGGAGGGACTTCAATGCCATAGAGTCCAATTGCCAAAGCAGCCATTTTTCTCCAGGTGATCTGATCTCTATTGGCTGCAGATCAGTTGTATTAGCAGTAGATTATATCTACTATAAGGTTCTCCTGCTATACCAACTGATCTCCAGCCGATAGAAATCAGTTCACCTGAAGAAAATGGCCATTTTGGCAATTGGATTCTATGGCATTGAAGTTCCTCCCCTCCCCAAACCCCGCCCTCCTCAGGCTCCACCCCAGAAACCTCCCACCGGTGTCGAAGAGGGACCTGGCAGCCCAACCCCATCTCCACAAATTCCTTGCAGGTCCCCTCTTGTATGGATTAATAGCCATGCAGGCTGGTTAGATGCAGTGGGGAGGAAGATCTGTGCTTACAGAACAGGTGGGAGGGGGAGATGCTGACTCAGTCCCCCTCCTCACTACAGCTCTCCCTCCCATATGCACAGCTATCAATCCACACTGGTCTCATGATCCCAGGAATCGGATTTCTGGGGGTCAGAAAGGACTGCTGGGTGGAGGGGAACACATCAAAACCCCTTACTCCTAGCACTGGATCCAACCCCGTGGCAGGAATGCAGATGTTCCTTAGCAGGTGTTCATGGAGGAAGAGGATCCTTGAAAGTGCAGAAGCTGTAAACCACTGTCAGGAAAAGATAGCTTGGAGACAGCCCTCGACAACGATCTCCCCTTTTACATCTCTGCTATATTCGCTGTTAGGAACTAAGTATTGCTGCTTGCCAGTGATTCAATAACACAAAATATCACTTGTCAGCTGTAAAATAACCAAACCAAATACTGCTGTCTTTCAAATACAGATGTCAAATATCTGGAGAATGTTTCAGTAGGCAAAGAACGTCTGAAGAATGTTTAACATCGAAGAAGAATTTTGAAGGCAATTTCTGGAAGCAAACTGGTTTTGTCTCGGCAAGAATGGAACCCCCACAGAGGGAAGAAGAAGAAGAAGAAGAAGAAGAAGAAGAAGAAGAAGAAGAAGAAGAAGAAGAAGAAGAAGAAGAAGAAGAAGAAGAAGAAGAGTTGGGTTTTATACGCCGACTTTCTCTACCACTTAAGGCAGAATCAAACTGGCTTACAATCACCTTCCCTTCCCCTCCCCACAACAGACACCTGTGAGGTAGATGGGGCTGAGAGGGCTCTAAGAGAGCTGTGACTAGCCAAGGTCACCCAGCTGGCTTCATGTGTGTGTGTGTGTGTGTGAAGTGCCGTCAAGTCGCAGCCGACTTATGGCGACCCCTTATGGGGTTTTCATGGCAAGAGACATTCAGAGGTGGTTTGCCAGTGCCTTCCTCTGTATAGCAACCCTGGTATTCCTTGGTGGTCTCCCATCCAAATACTAACCAGGGCTGACCCTGCTTAGCTTCTGAGATCTGACGAGATCGGGCTGTGCCATGCTGCCTTCCCCTTTGGCTTCATGTGGAGGAGTGGGGAAACAAATCCAGTTCACCAGAATAGCCTCCGCCGCTCATGTTGAGGAGGAGTGGGGAATCAAACCTGGTTCTCCAGATCAGAGTCCACCGCTCCAAATCACCACTCTTAACCACTACACCACGTGCTGAGGCCTCAAGCAGTGGCAACTTGAAGAGGTTCCAGAAAGCATCACCAAAAATGTCAATTTTGTATTATTTTTTTAAAATTTATTTAGAGGGCCCTCATAATCTGAAGCCCTGACCTGGATGGCCCAGGCTAGCCTGTTCTCATCAGATCTCAGGAACTAAGCAGTGTCGGTCCCGGCCAGTACTTGTATGGGAGACCACCAAGGAAGTCCAGGGTCTCTATGCAGAAGCAGGCCATGGCAGACCACCTCTGAAAGTCTCTTGACCTCACCTGGGTGGCCCAGGCTAGCCCAACCTTGTCAGATCTCAGAAGCTAAGCAGGGTCGGTCCTGGTCAGTACTTGGATGGAAACCATAGAATCATAGAATCATAGAGTTGGAAGGGACCACCAGGGCCATCTAGTCCAACCCCCTGCACAATGCAGGAAATTCACAACTACCTCCCCCCTCCACATTCCTAGTGACCAGAAGATGGCCAAGATGCCCTCCCTCTCATCATCTGCCTAAGGTCACAGAATCAGCATTGCTGACAGATGGCCATCTAACCTCTTCTTATGGGAGCCCAGGGTTTCTATGGAGGTGCAGGCAATGCCAAACCACCTCTGTTAGTCTCTTGCCTTGAAAACCATGCTGGGTCACCACTAGTCGGCTGTTTCTTGATGGCACTTTACACACATGCATAATCTGCAAGCCTAAACAGTCGTCTCTTTGGCTTCTGCAGAATTCCAGCTGTGAGCTCTCACAGTCAAAGGCAATCAGCTTTTGGTTAACAGGCATGGGGAGTGAACAGGGGACAACTGTCCATGGTCAGAGGTGGTCAACCTCTGAATCCCAATGCCAGGAGGAAACATCAAGGGAAGGCCTCAGCCTCTATGCCCTGTGGTTGGACCTCCAGAGGACCTTGTAGGTTACTGTGTGAGTAGGGTTGCCAACCTCCAGGTGGTGTCTGGAGAGTTCCAGGGATTACAACTGATCTCCAGATGACAGAGATCAGTTCACTTGGAGAAAATGGTCACTTTGGAATGTGGACTCTATGGCGTTATACCCCAAACCCATCCCTCCTCAGGCTGTGCCCCTAAAATCTCCCGTTATTTCCCAACCTGGGGTTGGCAACCCTATGTGTGAGGCAGGATGCTGGACTAGATGGACCACTGGTTTGATCCAGCAGTGATGTTCTTGTGGTCTTAACATGATAATGCCCTTCCCATGCTTCCCTGAAGGGAAGCCTGTGGGACCCAAGGCGCATGTCCCAGGTGCCCTCATCCCATGCCAGGTTGCATGTCCCATGGCTCCAGCAATTGATCCTTCTTACCTGTCATTGGATGCGAATGCCAGCATCGTGTGGTGGTTAAGAGCGGTGGTTTGGAGCGGTGGACTTTGATCTGGAGAACTGGGTTTGATTCCCCACTCCTTCACATGAACAGTGGAGGCTAATCTGGTGAACTGGGTTGGTTTCCCCACTCCTCCACATGAAGCCAGCGGGGTGACTTTGGGTGAGTCACAGCTCTCTCAGCCCCACCTACCTCACAGGGTGTCTGTTGTGGGAGGGGAAGGGAAAGTGATTGTAAGTTGGTTTGATTCTCCCTTAAGTGTTAGAGAAATTCGGCATATAAAAACCAACTCCTCCTCCTCCTCCTCCTTTCTTGACAACAGTGCCATTGGCCTCTCCTTGATTCAATATATGTCATTTTCATATGGAACTGAAGGTCATACAATTCCATCCTCTAATGTTGAGAATGGATGGCCCAGGCTAGCCTACTCTTGGCAGATCTCGGAAGCTAAGCAGGGTCAGCCCTGGTTAGTACTTGGATGGGAGGCCACTAAGGAAGTCCAGGGTCTTTGCACAGAATCAGGCAATGGCAAAAAATACCTCTGAACATCTCTTGCCTACTGGTTAGTAGAGGGACAGCATAAAGTAAGTTGCAGTTTGACAGCACTTTCCAGCGCTTCCACCACCAATGTTAAGAAAATGATTACACTGAGAATATTGATTTGGATCCAGCAGTTCACATCTACTAACAATTTATTTATTTATTTTGCGAGATTTTTTTTGCAATGAGACTTTCCCCTGGTATAAGGCCTTCTCCTGACTCAAACCATGGGATCTGACCTATTGCAATTTAGACTGTGGAAGAAACATTCTAGTGTTTGAATTGGAGCCCTTGAAATAATTCTTCAAAAGTCTTCTAAGCGGATATATTCGATCGGAAGAATGTAAATTCACACAGCACCGTATATTGCCAAGTGGCACAAATGTTACATTGAGCTGTTGTGTGGTTTGGTGCATGTTAAATCGTTGTGATGCGAGGGAATGATTTGCATAATTCCTTCCACAAGGGGTCTACTGGAACAAAGTGAGTGAATTGGTTCTGAATGAAATGGGTGATTTAATTTTGTTTCTATCAATAAAGCAATGAGATTTTAATTCTTTGATGGGGTGAACTAAGTGGAAGTTTGTAATCAGGGGACTGCATCACCACCGCTTCGAGAGACACCAGTTCTGTGTTTGTCACAAAGATGGCAACAAGCTATACTAATCTTTCCAGTAACATATATTGAAGTCTTGGATGAAATGGGGGGATATTGAGACCTGAAGCTCATATTTGTGGGGGGAACTGCTGGGGACAAAATGAGCTCCTGAGAAGAGCAACCACCAGAGATTCATGAGAAGCTGCCCTCCTTTTGAAGTCTGGGAAAAAACCTCTGGCATCTCTTGAATGACAGAAAATCAGGTGTGGTATTCTCTCTTCTTGGGAGGGGTTGTGGCTTAGTGGTAGAGCGGGCATGTAGAAGGTCCCAGCTTCAATCCCCAGCATCTTCAGTTGAAAGGACCAGGGAGTAGGTGATGTGGAAGACCTCCACCTGAGACCCTGGAGAACCTCCACCAGTCTGAGTAGACAAGACTGACCTTGGTGAACCAAGGGTCTGATTCAAGATAAGGCAGCTTCATGCCAGCACAGTGCTTTAGGGTACAAGCTTAGGTCTATCACAAATGATTCCCCTTTTGAGGCCCTCCTCTCCACCAGCTGAAAGAAATAGAAAGTATCCAACATGAGACCCAAAAGCTTACTCTCCAAGGTCCACCCACTTGAAAACTCTTGGAAGGAGAGAACTTACCCAATCTGGATAAGTTCATTTGAATGGACTCCACGAACATCATCATGGTAGCAATGTGGGAAGGACTGATTATAGAACGTTAAAGTTCTAGGGAGGAGCCAAGATTTAAGCAATGGTAATGCCCACTTTCTTTCTCTCTTCACTTGGGCTGGGGTGGGGAGGGACAGACAGAGAGCTATGCAAGTAAGGAGTTCAGATAAAGTTGAAACTTGGTTCAAAGAACAAACTTTTCAACAATCCTTATTATAGGATTGGCCAGACCAACCATAATCTTATGTAGCCTAGTGGTTCTCTGAACTTGTCTCCTCTCTTGCTGAGGCTCTGTTCAGGCAACAAGACATGTGATCTTGCTATGGTTGCCAACTCTGGTTTGGGAAATTCCTGGAGTTTTCAGATAGCCATCTGTCAGAAATGCCGATTCTGTGACCATAGGCAGATGATGAGAGGGAGGGCACCTTGGCCATCTTCTGGGCATGGAGTAGGGGTCACTAAGGGTGGGGGGGGGAGGTAGTTCTGAATTTCCTGCATTGTGTCGGGGGTTGGACTAGATGACTTACAACTCTATGATTCTATGATTCTGAGTGGGACCTCATCCCATGCAGTCTACCCTCCAAAGCAGCCATTTTCTCCACAGCAATTGATCTCTGTAATCTGGTCCGTTGTAATTCCAGGCTATCTCCAGGCCACACCTGGAGGTTGGAATCCCCACTCTTGCCAGTCCTCTGGCTGTCATTCACTGACCCACAGTGAACTTGAGAAGGGACACAACGTCCACCATCTGCACACTGATCTCTGCTGTTGCTTCTTTCCAGTCCTGATGTGTGTGCCCCTCCCCCCAATCTTCCAGCTCAGAGGGTCTCTCCTGTAGGCCGGGCAGCATCTCTAATAAGTTCGTAAAAGAGAACTGATGCCTCTACTTTATTGCAGGCGCCCCAAGTGAATTGTTCCTGCCTGCTGTTGTAGAATCAGCAGCCAACTGAATGAGGAAATATCCAGAGAGAAACATGAGACACAAATACCATTTCTTGGTCCTTGTCACAATATTGGGGGGTGGGGGCTGCAGGTGTGTGAGTTCTGCATTCCCCCAAGGCCTCCCTTGTTTATGGAGATCGATGCATTTTGTGCCGAGTAAGTTGCTAATAACGGAGACTCGGCTCCAGCAGAGCTCTGCCAAGGTGGTTGGTTGCCCAAGAGACTTCCGCCATCATAAAATCCATTGCTGACTCTCTTCCCTTTAATTAATTATGTTTGGTTTAGCTCCTTGTGGAAAACCAGGTCAGTGGCTCTTCTTCTCAACTGGAACTAATCACTGCAGCTCAATTGTTACTTATCCGAGAGAGCTGGGCGTCTTCTGGATCTGTGAAGGTGCCGGAGGGTTCTTTTGATTCCCTCACCTTTCAGCCCGACTCAGGGGAGCAGCGCCTGCCTGCCTATAAGAGAGGCAACCAATGAAGCACTGCTGGAAGTGGAAGTGAGCAGCGCAGGGGGAGTCCGACTGCATCGCAGCCAAGGATTTTGCTCTGCTCAGCGCAAGCAGAAATGATTTGAGGGGGAAGGAGAATTCACAGCTGTGAACAGTGGAAGCGTTTACCTTCAGGAGTAGGGTTGCCAACCTCCAGGTACTAGCTGAAGATCTCCTGCTATTACAACTGATCTCCAGACTATAGAGATCAGTTCACCTGAAGAAAATGGCGAAGAAGAAGAAGAAGAAGAAGAAGAAGAAGAAGAAGAAGAAGAAGAAGAAGAAGAAGAAGTAGTAAGAGTTGGTTTTTATATGCCGACTTTCTCTACCACTTAAGGGAGACTCAAACTGGCTTACAATCACCTTCCCTTCCCCTCCCCACAACAGATACTCTGTGAGGTAGGTGGGGCTGAAAGAGCTCTAACAGAGCTACGTATAACTTGCCTAAGGTCACCCAGCTGGCTTCGTATGTAGGAGTGGGGAAACAAATCCCGTTCACCAGATTAGCCTCCGCCACTCATGTGGAGGAGGAGTGGGGAATCAAACCCAGTTCTCCAGATCATACTCCACCATTCCAAACCACCACTCTTAACCACTACACCACGTTGGATCTCAATTGGACCCAACTGGCGATTGGACTCTATGGCACTGAAGTCCCTCCCCTCCCTAAACCCCACCCTCCTCAGGTTCCGCCCCAAAAACCTCCCGCCAGTGGGAAAGAGGAACCTGGCAACCTTATTCAGGAGGTAAATGGACATCAGTAACTATTCAAAGGAAAATGGGTGCCCTCTCTGTAACCGTGTTTATCATTTATTTATTATTTATTTTTATATATTTGCGGTATTTATGGTCCCCCTTTATCATTGAGCCTCAAGGCAGATTACTAGGTTTGCTAACTCTGGGTTGAGAAATTCCTGGAGATTTGTGGGTGAACACTGGGAGAAGGCAAGGTTTGGGGATGGGAGGGACCACAATGTGGTATAAGGCCTTACAGTCTACCTCCCAGAGGAGCCATTTCCTTCAGGGGAATGGATTTCTGTCATCTGGAGATCACTTGTATTTCCGGGAGATCTTCATGCCTCATCTGGAGGCTGTCAGCCCTATGGATTATACAGCGGAAGTAATTGCAATCAATAGGATGTAACGTCTATTAAACAACATAAAAGGAGCAGGATCCCAACAGTCCGAAACATTGGCAACTGTCCCAAGCTCTTCTTAAAGAAGAAAAAGAATTGGTTTTTATATCCCACTTTTCTCTACTTTAAGGAGTAGAGCATTTGTGCTGGTTGGCGAGCCATTTGGGAGGGGGCATGGCTCCCTGCTTGGCATTCCAGTTAAAGGGAATAGGCAAGTAGGTGACGTGAAAGACCTCTCTCCGCCTGAGACCCTGGAGAGCCGCTGCCGGTCTGAGTAGACGATACTGACTTTGATGGACCAAGGGTCTGATTCAGTAGAAGGCAGCTTCATGTGAGTCTCAAAGTGGCTTACAGTCACTTTCCCTTCCTCTCCCCACAACAGACACCTTGTGAGGCCGGGACATCGTAATACATGGGCCTGATGGGCACTTGCCCGGGGGGCCCACGAGCATAGGGGCCCTATGCTAATCTGTGTATGTTAAGTGACTTGCCATAAATAAATACTACTACATAGTAGTCTAGACTATACTAAAGTATAAAATAATATTTGCTGCAATGTTATTGTGTTACAAATGGACATTGTGATTTGTCTCTGATTTAGTATCCCTGGGTTAGTATTGCAGTCACCTCTGCCACAGTGCCACCTCCCTTGCACGTAGGCCTATGGCGTATGGATCTCGTGCTGTATAAAGTAATTCAGCGTATATGTTACATCACTTAAACTCAGTTGACATTACTAACATTAGACCTTCTGTAGTACTATTAATAGCAATGACATGATTATTGGATATATTTATACATTGTATACGAACCCAGGTATAGGGCTATGCATAGATTATTAGTGATTGAACCTGGAATTCAATCACAACATTGAACACTTGTACGGTAATCATGTAGTGGTTATTTAAGATTATGAATTTATGATGCAGTACTAATAACGAGGTATTGATAGTTTGTGAATATATGAATGGGTAAGCTTTTTAATTGTGCAAGTTGAGAAAATTGTTGAATTTAGTCTGGTAGACCTATACATAGATGAGGCTAGATCAGTGCCAGACACCCTAGCTATGCCAGTAAGCTAGATCTAGGTCTTGTCCAGCAGTTTTGTGAATCAGCACACGGTAGAGAGTTTGTATTAAGAATAAAGACTGTTCGTACAATTAAAGGAATGACATGTTCATTGTGGAAGCAGAATGTTTAAATATTTAGGTCTTGTTGCAAGCACACTTATATAATATAACCCTACATCGGACCGGTGTGGGACTAAATACTAAATATTATGATATATATTTCCAGGTGAATAACCCTTTCAGCAGAAATGAAACGTAATGTTTTGAGTGGAGCACAGAAGAGGAAGAGAGCTGCAGAGGAGAAGGAGAAAATAGGAAAACTTCCAAAATTAACATCGTGGCTCAACACAGGTGCAATGACAGCCACTCATACCATTCCTTCAGATATAATATAGCATCCACATCTACATCCATTGCTGCTACCAATCATCCAGTTTCAGTAGACATACCATCATTGCCTGTTGTTGCTGGTGGTGACATTTTACAAGAGGAAATACCCAAATCTGTAACAGTAAAGGAGTTTGCAATCCAAGACACAGATCCGGGGCTATGGAACATTAATGATACTAACACAATACATTACTGGATTCGTAGTGGGCCCTCATCATGTCAGAATCATGATAGCAACCTTTCAAACTCACGCAGAGTGTATAAAACAGCTGGAGTGGATAATATGAAGGCAAGGTATTTATCAAACGATGTGTTCAAATGTGAACTGTGGAATGGCGAGTGTGTAAAATGTGAATGGCTACTCTATTCACCATCCCAAGATCATTTGTAATGCTTTGTATGTCGCCTATTGTCCAAGAGACAATAGGCAACATACTTTGCCACATCCGGGTTCAATGACTGGAAGCACAGCAATGTTATTGTAGAACATGAAAATGGAGAAGAACATCGAAAGTGCATGACAGCATATTTGATAAGGCATAAAGAAACTGGAAGTGTAGATTCTTTATTACTTGAGCAACATTGCTCAGAGAAGGAATATTGGCATAAAGTGTTGACACGTGTGCTTTCTGTAATTCGCTTTCTTGCCTCCAGAGGTTTGCCATTTCGTGGAGAAAATCAGATTATTGGGTCAGCAAAAAATGGCAACTATTTAGGTACTGCTGAGTGATTTTGACCCTTTCTTGGAAGAACATCTCAAAATGTATGGAAATCCTGGAAAAGGGAATCCGTCATATTTATCTGCAAATATTTGTGAGGAATTTATTGAATTAATGGGACAAAAGGTTCTTTGTACTATTCTTCAAGAAGTAAAAGAGTCAAAGTATTATTCAATAAGTGTAGATTCCACTCCAGACATCTCACACACAGATCAACTGACATTTACTGTCTGATACATTAAAGGCTGTGAGCCTGTGGATCGTTTCTTGATATTCATCCCCATCTTTTCTCATGGAGCAAAGGATCTAACAGACACTGTTATGGATTTTCTTAATGAGAACAACATTCCACTATCAAACTGCCGTGGTCAGTCATACGATAATGCCTCAGACAAATATGTCTGGACGATATACTGGATTGCAAACACGGGCTCATCAACTCAATGAGTTTGCCATCTATGTCCCCTGTGCTGGACACAGCCTGAACTTGGTGGGAGTAAAAGCAGCAGAGTGTTGTCTACAGACGGTAAAATTCTTTGTTCAGCATCTATATTTGTTGTTTGCTGGTTCTACTCATCGCTGGAATGTATTGACATCATCTGTAGGAAAATATTTTGTGGTCAAGCGTCTGTCTGACACGATGGCCAGCACATTTTGATGCGGTTCATGCTCTGTATGGGGGTTTCGAGAAAATAAAACATGCACTGGATTCTCTATCAGCTGACAATGAACAGCAAGTGAATACAAGGCGAGAGGCAGAAGGATTGAGCAAAAAAATGGAAAACCTGGAAACAATTTTTCTCACAATTCTTTTGAATGACATGCTAGAAAGAATGAACAAAACAAGCAAGGTCCTGCAATCAAAGGATGTGAACATCCTTGTTGCCACGAATCTTTTTGAGTCTATGAAAACCTATCTTCTGGAAACTAGAGACAAATTTAGTGAATATGAATTCAAAGCCAGGAGTATGTGTCCAGATACAGATTACAGTGATGGGAAAAAATAGGAACGAAAATGAAGTGTGCGTCTTAGTAGATATGATGGATCAGAAGAGGTACTTCTCAGTAAAACTGAAAAGTTCAGGGTGGAAACTTTCCTCCCTATTCTGGACATTCTAATCTTTGAACTGACAAAACGTGCAAAGGCTTATTCACAGACTGGAAATCTGTTTTCTTTCTTCAGTGAATTGAAACCATTGCTTCTGATGCAATAAAGAAAACGTGTGAACATTTGGCTAAAATGTATCATAAAGACCTGAATTATGATGACCTTTTAAATGAATGTGAGCATCTCCAGCACTACATAGAATCATAAAATCATAGAATCATAGAGTTGGAAGGGACCACCAGGGCCATCAAGTCCAACCCCCTGCACAATGCAGGAAATTCGCAACTACCTCCCCCCTCCACACCCCTAGTGACCAGAAGATGGCCAAGATGCCCTCCCTCTCATCATCTGCCTAAGGTCACAGAATCAGCATTGCTGACAGATGGCCGTCTAACCTCTTCTTAAAAACCTCCAGGGAAGGAGAGCTCAGCTCACCACCTCCCGAGGAAGCCTGTTCCACTGAGGAACCGCTCTAACTGTTAGAAAATTCTTCCTAATGTCTAGACGGAAACTCTTTTGATTTAATTTCAACCCGTTGGTTCTGGTCCGACCTTTTGGAGCAACAGAAAACAACTCGGCACCATCCTCTATGTGACAGCTTTTCAAGTCCTTGAAGATGGTTCTCCTATCCCCTCTCAGTCTTCTCCTCTTCAGGCTAAACATACCCAGCTCCTTCAACCTTTCCTCATAGGACCTGGTCTCCAGACCCCTCATCATCTTTGTTGCCCTTCTCTGGACACGTTCCAGCTTGTTGAAAATTGTGAAAACATGTTTGTTGAAAACATGGCTCTTGATGAAAACTGGGAGACTCTCCCTGCACTGTACAGAAAAATAATTTCAGACAATTTGAAATCTGTATTCCTGAATGTTGAAATTGCACTCAGAGTGTTCATGTGCATGATGGTGTCCAACTATACAGGAGAACGTTCTTTTTCAAGACTGAAACTTATAAAAAATCTGCTTCGTAGCACAATGGGGCAGCATCGTTTGAACTGGCTTTCACTCATGTGCATGGAAAATGACATCCTGAAGACCATTGACTTCAAGCCAATAATAAAGCAATTCTCTGAAAAGAAATGCCGCAAATGCTTGTTATAATAAGAAGTTCGTAGTAATTTCATACTCTAATCTGTGTGGCTTACTGAGTATTATTGTGTTTTTCAAGCCTTGTGTACTGGTCAAATGTTTATCATGTGGATTAGTTGCTGCTGTACAGCATGTTTTTAATGTTTTAACACCAGTTTTGTTGAAGTGCCAATAAAATAAATATATGTTTAATATGATCGACCATTTACTTTTTATTCCTGTGAGTGGTTGTCGTAGGGGCCCCAGCACACTGGTTTGCCCAGGGGCCCATAATGCTGTTAAGACTGCCCTGTTGTGAGGTAGGTGGGCAGGGTTGCTAGATCCCCCCTCTCCTCCGGAGGGAGGTTTTTGGGGCGGAGCCGAGGCAGGGATCACACGCACACAGTCGCATGCAACCTGATTACGTCATTTCTGCTTTACTACTCAAACCCCCAAAACACTGGGCTTGAGTGGTGAAGCGGCCCTCCACTACAGCTTTACGCTACAGTTGCTTTTGGATTTTTCCCCCCTGTGGATCCACATGGATCCACACCTACAACGTGTGACAAAATCAATAGTAGTCATCGGTCCAGATAATTTTTCTTTGTTTGTTTATTACCCTTGGATGCAGTTCATCTGGCCCTGAGGACTTTGTTTCATTTGAAGAAAGTAGGTGTTTGTGCACTACCCCAATGCCAATCCTAGGCTGCAACTCCCTTCCCTCGACCTGTGTTCTGCTTTTGCCATGTTGAGCACAATTTCCCTCGCAGGAGAAGACTGAGGAAAAGTAGGAATTGAGCAGTTCTGCCCTCTTTTCATCACCTGGTAAAATTTCACTTTCCTGTCCCTGCAATCTGCCTACCATGTCTGTGTTCTTACCCTCACTCTGTACATAGGAAAAGAACCCTTTTTTTGTTGTGTTTAGCATCTCTCGCTAGCCTAAGCTCATACTGAGCTTTAGCTTTCCTAACTCTCTCCCTACTAGCACTGGTGATTTGTTTGTATTCAGCCTTGTTTCTAAGGCCCTCCTTATTTGTTTCCTCATTATTTCAAGGTAAGGATGCTCAAACTCCTTTGGGTTTGAATTGCTTTGTAATCACCAGGTGCAAATATGTCACTGATTGATAGATTGGATCTGCTGGTCGGCGAGCCACTTGCCAGAGTTCCTGGGGTGGGGTGTGTGCAGTCGCTCAGCAGCACTGACACACATTTTCAGGCATGCATGTTTTCTTGTACATCCTGCTGCCCCCGCTGCACAGACATAATTATTTTCCCAGCAACCATGTTTAAATCTGTCTTCCAAAATGAATTAATTTTAAAGTAAACTCTACCTTTCATTGTTCTCATTAATGAATTCATAATATAGCAGCCAGCATGGTTTTACTGCTGAACTCAAAAGGGGTTCGGCAAAGTGGTTACTGTTACCTGTAAAACCGGGGATAGATTTGGAACAACAAAGGGACCACCAGGGTCATCTAATCCAACCCCCTCCACAATGCAGGAAATTCACAACTACCTTACACACACACACACACTGACCCCTACTCCATGCCCGGAAGATGGCCAAGGTGCCCTCCCTCTCATGATCTGCCTAAGGTCATAGAATCAGCATTGCTGGCAGATGGCCATCTAGCCTCTGCTTAAAAACCTCCAGGGAAGGAGAGCCCACCACCTCCCAAGGAAGCCTGTTTCACTGAGGAACCGCTCTAACTGTTAGAGTAGACCTGCTAAAAGATGGACTGGGACCCCTTCCCTTGGTTTTTGTGAGCTGTTGCCTCATTTTATTTGCACTTTTGTAAAGGAGGGAGCAGGTCCGTCGTCTTCAGGAGAAAACGAGGGGGAGGGACTTACATCACTGCCAGTGCACTTACATCACTTCTGGTAAAAACCAGATGTGACATAATCATAGAGTTGGAAGGGGCCATACAAGCCATCTAGCCCAACCCCCTGCTCAATGCGGGATCAGCCTAGAGCATCCCTGACAAGTGTTCGTCCAGCCGCTGCTTGAAGACTGCCAGTGAGGGGGAGGCTCACCACCTCCCTGGGGGCAGCTGATTCCACTGCTGAACTACTCCCTAAAAAGGGAACTCTTTAGCATTTTGCAAAAACTCCATGGTAAACCATGTCGCTTCCCATGTCACGTCCTGTTTTCGCTGGAAGCGACATAAGCAAGCCAGTGTGATGCCGGCGCCCCGAGCCTCCCTTTCCATTTCCTCCTGGGGTGGGGGGTTTGTCACTCTGGCCTGGCAACCCTCGCCTTGACCAGTCTACACCAACGGGCTTGTTCATTCCCTGAGGACTGAATCAGTTTCAACTTAGCTGACTGGCCCATGGACAACACTTCTGCTTTCGTGGGGGGGGGGGCATTCATTTGGTTTTTCATATCACTGAGCAACATATCCCCCCCTCCTACTGGGTCCCACGATGCGAGGACACCTGCTGAGCTCCCATTCTCCTCCCTCTTCCCAAGCAGAGTCCAAATTTTTCACTTCAGAAAGCCAGTCCATGTCGGACAAGACAGAGGAGATAATCTACAGGCCTCCATCCACAAAAATATCCAAAACCAAGGACCTGTTTGTGCTCCACATTGGTTTGTTCATCATTAGGGTTGCCAGCTTCCAGGTTGGTACAGTTACAATTGATACAGTTACAATATTTGTTTTGTTTTGATATAACAGTCTGTATTGAGACACTTTTATGTGATGGTAATTGTGAGATCTGTAACAATGTAGAGATATTAGGTATCATTGCCTTTCTGTGTTGGATTTTGGTTTAACTACAAGTACATAAACCAGAGGTGTCATATTTCTTATAACTTCCAGGTACTAGCTGGAGATCTCCTGCTATTACAACTGATCTCCAGCCGATAGAGATAGTTTTCCTGGAGAAAATGGCTGCGCCGTTAATTTGACCCGGCATTGAAGTCCCTCCCCTCATCAAACCCCGCCCTCCTCAGGCTCCGCCCCCAAGACATCAGGCCAGTGGTGAAGGGACCTGGAAACCCTACTCATCATTCTGTGCTTTGACCTGGCACTGCTGTGAAGCTCAAGGGCAGGAGGAGCCGTTTGTCTCAACGTTTGAGCCTCAGGATCACTTCTTGGAAAAATGTTGTGGAAGCTACTATGAAAAGGAACATCTTTCATCTATCTCCAAACCTCACCCCTTTAGTCTTTGAGTAGAAAACATATATTTTTTTAAAAAAAAATAAGACTGTTATTTATCTCTATTTAATTATAATCATTTAATTTTGGAAGGCTCACTCCTTGCAACTTCATGGGAAGCCTCCTCGGGAGACTGCGCAAGCAATTAAAATACAGCCCTGGCAGTGGAACAAATTAAACTCTTGTAAAGCAACAGAACTGAAAGAGAGAAAAAACCGAAATCACGGCAAGAAATAAAGCAAGGCGCAGCCAAGACTGAAAAGGCCAAATGGTTTCAGCAGACCCTGAAAACTGGAAACACAAAGGAAAGTTTGCAAATGCCGTTTTTCTTCCGCCGGCTGGCTGTTAGGCCGACCGAGTCTCTCGGGCACAGTCATTTTCCTGCAAAACAGTGGGTGAGAACATTGCCCGAGAATGGCCTTCTCACTTTCCCGCAGAGCATCCTCTGAACGGCAGCCAGAATTTAGACTTGATTGCTGCACAAACGGACCTGAGGTGTTTTCCTCCAGCTCATTGCCCGAACGAAGGTATGAAGGAGAATGGCTCCAGGAAAGGAAGGGGGGGGGGAAGGAGCATTATTAGAAGAGAGGAAGAGGAAGCAGCAGGTTTGTGGTTTTTCCTCGGAATTGGGTCAGAAGACTTTTGCTTCACCATGTTGTTTCGTCTCACCCCTCTGTTTCTCCACCAGGGTATTTTTTGGGCCTGGAGCAGAAAGCAGGGGGCTGGGTTTGAATTCCACCCAAACGCTGGTGGGGGGAGAACACAGAAGCAAGAAGTTGTTTGATTCTTTTCAATGCATTCTCTGTTTGTCAGTTTTTCTTTTGTCGGTTCCACATCATATTGCCAAGGGCTGCTTACATTTTCAATAAATTGACTTTTCCATCTGTCACTCCAACATCATTTCAGAGGGAAATGACACATTTATCTATGAATTAATCCTGAAAGTTTTGGTAAAACTGCATGCAGAAATCTCTGGAGGAAATCTGAGTGGAAAGAGCCCAGCCCATCTGTCTCCCTCTGGCACAATCACCTTTCAAGATGCCACACTGCAGGCAAACACACCTCCGGGGACTCTTGTGGAGCTGAATTGGGGAAATCTCTCTGCTGCGGCTGAATCACAGGGCAGGGCTTTTGCCTTCCAAACTGGCCGTGATTTCTGTTGGGTTGCCAGGTCCCTCTTCACCACCAGTGGAGGGTTTTGGGGGCGGAGCCTAAGGAGGGTGGGGCTTGGGGAGGGGAGGGACTTCAATGCCATAGAGTTCAGTTGCCACAGCGGCCATTGGCTGGAGATCAGTTGTAATAGCAGAAGATCTCCACCTAGGACCTGGAGGTTGGCAACCCTAGATTTCTGCCACCCTCCCGCAGTTAGTTCAATGACCATAGACACCAACACTTCCTACTATTGTGGTCCAAGAAGTGAAAGTCTGGAGCTGAGTGTGCCAGGCCTCAATCTGCCTATAGCAGGGGTCCCCTACATGGCGCCCAAGGGCATGCCAACACCTTTACTTGGTGCCTGCCTAATGCTGTTAGGAAGGGGGAGGGGCTAGTGTTGGAAAATATGCCCTTCTTAACAATGTCACTTGCCTCTTGACTCTCTACACAAGAATAAAACATGGACTTTAGCTGAGTTGCCTTTTGACAGAAAGGCAATAGGGTGCAAACATGGACTTTAGCTGCCTTTTGACAGAAAGGCAATAGGGTCTCTAAAATCAAACGTGACGCCAAAGGTGAGGTCCAGCGCTACAAAGCCAGATTAGTAGCAAAGGGATATTCACAGAAATTTGGCGAGGATTATGACCAAACATTTGCGCCTGTGGCCAAACATGCCCCTATTAGGACTCTCTTGAGTATTGCTGCAAGCAAAGACATGCGGGTCGAACACATCAATGTGAAGACGGCGTTATTGCATGGTGATCTTGAGGAAGAAATCTACATGCAACAACCCCCAGGTTTCGTCCAGAAAGGAAAAGAAGGACTGGTGTGCAAACTGCAGAAAAGCATCTATGGACTTAAACAAGCTGCCAGAGCGTGGAATACAAAGCTCAATGAAATGCTACTTCAAGCAAACTTTAAAAGGAGTGAGAATGACCAATGCCTGTACACCAAACATGAGAAAGGTAAATGGACCTTTATCTTGACCTGTGTTGATGATTTGATAGTGGCATATGAAGACCAAGATGACTGCAAGAAACTGGTGCATCACCTAAGCAAAGAAGTAGAGGTGACACAATTGGGACATGTCACCCACTACCTAGGGACACAGATTCAAAGAGAAAGTCATGGGAGCTTCCTGATCAGCCAAGAGCAGAAGATTAAAGAGCTGATATCATTCCTGAGAATGGAACAAGCAACTCCATCACCAGCTCCCATGGAAGTAAGTTATGTGAAGCAACACGATAACACTGCGGGGCTCCCAGCAGACAATGTATACTGCGAGGCTGCGCCCACCAGCCTGAGTCAGACTTCCAAAGGCGCCCACGGGCTCAAAAAGGTTGAGGAGGCTGGGCCTAGAGTCCCGCTGCTTGGGATACAGGAATGGAAGCAGAAGCGTCCTTGGGGGGGGACTCTGGTGTCGGCAGAACAAGGGATCGCCTCTGATTTTCTGCAGCGTGGTGTGGTGGTTGAGAGCAGTGGTTTGGAGCGGTGGAGTCTGACCTGGACAGCCAGGTTTGATTCCCCACTCCTCCACATGAGCAGTGGAGGCTAATCTGGTGAACTGGATTTGTTTCCCCGCTCCTTCACACGAAGCCAGCTGGGTGACCTTGGGCTAGTCACAGCTGTCTTCCAGCTTTCTCAGCCCCACCTACCTCACAGGGTGTCTGTTGTGGGGAGGGGAAGGGAAGGGGAAGGTAAGACGGTCCTCCTCCTCCTCCTCCTCCTCCTTCTTGGATCCTGCGTGGTGACCGGAGAGCCTGTGGGATGTCCCTGTCGTGGGCACGGTGCTCCCCTCATGTGAAGAAGAGCAGCCCGTCAAGGGAAAGAGTTATTTTCTAGTGTCTGGGGAAACAATCTCCAGCTTCAGATTGGTTTGCCAAACACTGCGATTTAAATTACATTTCTCTTCCCTTCCAGCCCCATGGAAGTACCATGGCTTTGTGTATTCCCATATCGTCTGGTCAAAAGAGCCAAAAGAGAAGGAAAAGGATTTTGTATCGCTTTAAGGCATTAGCTGCCTGGACCAGAAAAGGAGGCTGCCTTTAAGGCAGAACAGAAAGCAGATTCAGAACAGAATCTCCTTTCGTGGCTGGGAAACTGCTCCAGGCAGGAAGTGTGATGTTCAGTGATCAGTCAGGCGTCGCCTTCTGATTGCTGCCTGCACATTCCAAGAAGGACCGGCCTTCTCCGTTCACCTGACTGGGGCAGAACTGCAGTGAGCCTTTCCAGAGCTTGGCCTTTTCTAACCGTGAAGAAGAAGAAGAGTTGGTTCTTATATGCTGATTTTCTCTACCTTTTAAGGAGACTCAAACCAGCTTACAATCGCCTTCCCTTCCTCTCCCCACAACAGACACCCCATGAGGTAGGTGGGACTGAGAGAGCTCTAAGAGAGCTGTGACTAGCCCAAGGTCACTCAGCTGGCTTCATGTGTTGGAGTTGGGAAACCAACCCGGTTCTCCAGATTAGAGTCACACACATGAACACATGAAGCTGGCCTTATACTGAATCAGACCTTTGGTCCATCAAAGCCAGAATTGTCTACTCAGACTGGCAGCGGCTGTCCAGGGTCTCAGGCAGGGGTCTTTCACATCAGCTACCTCCCTGGTCCCTTTAACTGGAGATGTCGGGGATTGAGCCTGGGGCCTTCTGCCTGCCAAGCAGATGCTCTATAGAGTCCAATGGCCAAAGTGGCCATTTTCTCCAGGGGAACTTATCTCTGTTGGCTGGAGATCAGTTGTAATAGCAGGAGATCTCCAACTAGTACCTGGAGGTTGGGAACCCTATTGCGTCTCTTGACTCACATTCTTCAAAGGCTGATCCAGAAGGATCTCTACATACTGGAAGAATGGGCATTAAAATGGCAAATGAGATTCAACGAGAGCAAGTGTAAAGTGATGCATATTGGGGCAAAAAATCCCAACTTCACACATACACTGATGGGATCTGTGCTGGCAGCGACAGACCAAGAAAGGGATCTTGGGGTGGTAGTGGATAGCTCAATGAAGATGTCAACCCAGTGTGCGGCTGCTGTAAAAAAGGCAAATTCCATGCTGGCCATAATTAGACGAGGAATAGAGAATAAAACTGCTGATATCATACTGCCCTTGAACAAATCTATGGTGAGACCACACTTGG
Organism: Euleptes europaea; assembly: GCF_029931775.1. NCBI lineage: Eukaryota > Metazoa > Chordata > Lepidosauria > Squamata > Sphaerodactylidae > Euleptes > Euleptes europaea. The sequence goes on from NC_079317.1 coordinate 951,980, forward strand.
AATACTGTGTACAGTTCTGGTCACCAAAATGATCAGGGGACTAGAGCAACTGTCCTATGGGGAGCGGTTAAGATGCTTAGGGCTGTTTAGCTTGGAAAGGTGGCGGCTGAGGGGAGACATGATAGAGGTCTATAAAATTATGCATGGTTTGGAGAGAGTGGACAGGGAGAGGTTTTTCTCCTCTCATAATACTAGAACGTGGGGTCATCTGCTGAAGCTAGAGGGTGAGAGATTAAAAACAGATAAAAGGAAGTATTTCTTCACACAACGCATAGTTAAACTGTGGCTCTCCCTGCCCCAGGATGTGGTGACGGCTGCAAACTTGGAAGGCTTTAAGAGAGGGGAGTGGAGAAGTTCATGGAGGAAAGGGGTATTCATGGCTATTAGTTAAAATAGATTCTAGTCATGATGCAGACCTATTCTCTCTAGTATCAGATTGAGCAGGCCTATTCTATGAGGTGTTGTGGAACACAGGCAGGATGGTGCTGCTGCAGTTGTCTTGCTTGTGGGCTTCCTAGAGGCAGCTGGTTGGCCACTGTGTGAACAGACTGCTGGACTTGATGGGCCAGGGTCTGTTCCATCAGGACCTTTCTTATGTTCTTAAATCTCCAATAGCCAATCAGAAGCCTTGCTGGGCAAAAGCCCTACCTGGCCCTACCTGCTCCTTAAAAAGACTGCAGGCACCAGAAAAGGTGTCGGCAGGTGCCATGGCAACCATGGGCAGCCTGTTGGAGACCCCTGATTTAAGCTATCAGTGGGGAGCTCTTCCTGCGAATTTGGCACCCTAAATCAGCATGCCGGAATCGTCAGATGTAAGTATGCAAAAGCCACCTCCTTCCCAAGATGCTGCTGCCACTTATCATCATCGAGGCTGTCAGAAAACAGCCCCGGAAGATAATGGATCACTTGTCCAACAGAGTCTCCCCTTCGCCTCACCGGGTTCCCATTTTTCCCCATTATGTGAACTATCGTTTTTCTACTGTGCCTCAGAGTTGCATTCGGCCTCTTGATTTATTCTCCGTTCATTTCGTGAAAATGATTATGTGTCTCCTACCTGTGATTTATAACCATAAATCATCTTTGTCCTGAAAACAGTTGCGCGGCGCCTACCTTTTCCCAACATTTATAAATCTGAAATGTTATTGTGCTGTTTGGCAGGGCGAAGCGCAAATAGCCAGACCGACACAGAGGGGAGCATGACGGCACGCGGGATCTGCCTGGGCACGGGGGGGGGGGGGCTTGCAAAACAGGAGGAGGCTGTTGTGGTTTCCCAGCGGGAGATTCCCTTGTGCACGGGGCCAAGAAGAGTCTAGGTTTGCCAGGTCCCTCTTTGCCACCGGCGGGAGGTTTTTGGGGTGGAGCCTGAGGAGGGTGGGGTTTGGGGAGGGGAGGGACTTCAATGCCATAGAGTCCAATTGCCAAAGTGGCCATTTTCTCCAGGTGAACTGATCTCTGTCTGCTAGAGAATGGAACAGCATTTTCATTGTGCAATTCACTACAACTCCAAGGTCTCTTTTCCTTTCAGTCTTGGATAGTTCAGATCTCACCAACATATATGTAAAGTCAAGGCCTTTTTTGTTGTTGTTCCAATATCATTTATCACATTGCTGCCCATTCGCCCAAGCCATAACAAAACACAAGCAGCATAAAAACTGTCCATGAAACAGAGCAGACTATTAAAAAAATGGCTAAATTAAACCTCTAATTCAGGGTTCCCTAAGATGGAGCCCCTTGAGGAGAACAGGTCAGTAACGGGGCTTTCCTTAGTCAGTATGTGGTTCGATTTCCCCTCCAGCATTTCCTCCGCCTGAGGGCTCGCGCTCCGGTGCCTCTCTCTTTGGGCTCTCCAAGACTGCAGAACTCCTTTCAGGTCTCTCTCTCCTTTTCCAGTGCTAGTAAGAGTGGTTTGAGTGGGGCTTAATTTGAGATCAGATTGAGAGCACTTAAAATGCAAAGAAGCTTAATAAGTAAAGTAAAAGCACACACTGCCAAGGTAAACACAACAGACTGAGCAAGGGTTAAAAGAAATGGGAATAAAGTTATCTCCTAAGACGGTAAAAAGAGACAGGCCATCTAATTCTCTCAGTGGGCATTATTCAGGCTCCTTCATTACCTTGGCTCCAGTCCTTGGCGGGGGGTGGTGGTGGTCATCCTTCACTTTCTCAGGTCCGTGGGCTCATGGTTGTTCTCTTGAGCAAAGATGGGCTCTTTCCTCCTTCTGAACATGTATAAAATGGCCCCTACTTCAACAAACTGTAAAGTTTTTCCTCTGCCTTCCTCCACCCCCAGCACACTGCCTCTCTCCTCCTGACTGTGGGAAGGGCCACTCTCCCCTCAGCATCTGTGGGTCTCTTGGGCTTAGGTGAGACTCTGGTAGGGTTGCCAACCTTCAGGTATTAGCTGAAGATCTCCTGCTAGTACAACTGATCTCCAGCTGATCATAAGAACATCAGAAAAGCCCTGTTGGATCAGACCAAGGCCCATCAAGTCCCGCAGTCTGTTCCCACAGTGGCCAACCAGGTGCTTCTAAGAAGCCCACAAACAAGACGAGTGCAGCAGCACCATCCTGCCTGTGTTCCACAGCACCTAATATATTAGGCCTGCTCCTCTGATCCTGGAGACAATAGGTAGGCATCATGACTAGTAGCCATTTTTACTAGTAGCCATGAATACTCCTCTCCTCCACAAGCATGTCCACTCCCCTCTTAAAGCCTTCCAAGTTGGCAGCCATCACCACATCCTGGGGCAGGGAGTTCCACAATGTAACTATGTGTTGTGTGAAGACCAGGCACTGGCAATCCTAACAGCCACCGCCCTGAGGGTGGCAAACATATGTATTGTGGATTTACATGCAGCTGTTTTTGTTGATAAATGTTAAGGAGAAGATGGAAGAAGATGATGTGCTTTTAACTTATTCTTTTTCCTGGTTAGTTAATATGCTGGAGCAGGCGGCCTGTCTGCCCGTTGGACACATCAGGTGCTGTAAATACTGTGCACCATTTTTGGTTTGAATGTTTGGAGTTTTGCTATATTTTATTGTTTTAAACATTTTAATGTGACATACACATATGTGTGACTGGGATTGTATTGCTGTTACCCTCCCTGAGCTGGGCCTTGGCCGGGGAGGGTGGGCTAGACATGTAAAAATAAAATAAAATAATAAAAAAACTTCTGGATCTGTTGTCTTTTCTGAGAGCAACCTGTGGGGCTCCAGGTGGCAGCCTTGCCTTTCGCCTGGTGCCAGAGGGCAACCTGCTGCCCCTGCTCTCCTTCTCCCACCCCTGGCTAGTTTGCAGAGCCTTGTGGGCACAGACTGCTAAAAGGCACTATATGTACTGTGGAAGGGGGGGGGGGAAATGCGCAGTCCAGATTTGCAAGCAGAGCTTCTATCTGTGCAGAGCTTTGGATCAAGCCCAGAAGTGTGTTTGGGGGTTTGGGGGGGTTGGGATCAGAAGGTGCAATCCTGTTTCCCTCATATGTTGTTTTTGCACACACACTCATTTTGCCAACCTCCAGGTAGTAGCTGGAGATTTCCTGCTATTGCAACTGATCTCCAGCCGATAGAGATCAGTTTACCTGGAGAAAATGGCTGGTTTGGCAATTGGACTCTATGGCTTTGATGTCCCTCCCCTCCTCAAACTCTGCCCTCCTCAGGCATCCTCCCCAAAAACCTCCCACTGGTGGCAAAGAGGGACCTGGCAACCATGTGACACCTGTGCTGTCAGTCTAAAAGCCACCTGCCTGTAGCTTGGAAGTGATACATTAAATCTTCTATATTAACTTACCTTTCTCTGTTTTTTTAAAACGATCACTCTATTCCTAAAATTTAGTGAGGAAAACAGCCATTTGGCTCAGTTGACCACAGCAGAAACGGAGGTTCAGAGGTCATGATTGGCCCAGGAGGTTGCCCAAAAGCCCACAACCAAGCAGGAATGGGGGCCCCACCAGTCTGAAGAGCCCCTTCCAGGGCTTTTGGGCTCAGAGTCTGTACGGGGCCCATCATCAGCCGTGTTCTCACAGCAGAGCCCAGAGAAAACTGCACACGTGTCCCTCTGCATGTCGCACAGATATTGAAGCATCTGGGAATTGGTTAATTACTAATGAGGACCATTAATCTGCTCTGTATATTGCCTTTTGGGGTGTGATTCACTCAAACTGGCACAGTTAAGACCACGAATCTGATGAGAATCACAACGGCATCTCTTGCTGCTTCTCTGTGTGCAGGGAAGGCCATCTGCTTGCTCTCAAGTCCTGCTTCTCAGAGACGATCTGGATAGAGATGGCTTGTCTGCCTTGGCCATTAGCGATCATCCCCAGGCTCCACCACCAAATCTCCAAGAACGTCCCAACCCAGAGTTGGCCGGCCCTCCCCCAAACCTTCCACCCGAGGGAGCGACGACTGGGCCCACCAGCAGGGCTCCTTCTGCCATGAACGGGCAAACGGTAAGCCTAGCTGGAGGGGGTAACAGAGCAGCAAAATTCCCAGGGCGGGATAGGGTTGCCAGCTCCAAGTTGAGAAATACCTGAAGATTTGGGGGGTGGAGCCTGAGGAAGGCAGGACTTGAGGGAGGGACTTAAATGGCTGCTTTAGAGGATTGACTGTATAGCATGTACCTCACCTAGGTCCCTCCTGTCCACAAACCCTGCCCTCCCTAGGCTCCAGCCTTAAATCTCCACGAATTTCCTAACATGGAACTGGAAACCTTAGTCCAACCCACGCCATTGAGAAAGCTGAACCATCCTTAAGTTTTGTAAAGGGGGGGCAACAATTTCTACCAATTCCCCCTCCCACTGTGTTCTCTGAAATGTTGTCCCTGAGGGTTTCCTTCGCTCTAAGATCATCCACTGAGCGGCCAACTAAAAGCACTGAGAAAGAACAACGTTTCTGCAGCTGGCGATACGCAACATTAACGTGGTTTAATTATGATGCTCAGAAGCACGCCACACTTGGAGAACGCAGCGTGTTGCAGAAAACCTCCTGCTGGAATCCTTCCAAGAGATTTTGTTGTGTAGCCAGGGAGATCCACTTTTTTGTGGGGGGGGGGGACTTGCAGAGCAGGACTCCTCCACTTCCCTCTTCCATTGATGCCTGCTGAGCCCCCAATTTGTTTCCTAGAGGTCAGAAGACCCTCAGAAATAGTAAGTGTCTGCGTGAGTGGGAATGGGGGTCTACAGTGGGAGGGAGGGGGGAGGGGAGGGTCGCCAACTGCCAGGTAGTAGCAGGAGATCTCCTGCTAATTCAACTGATCCCCAGCTGATAGAGATCACATCACCTGGAGAAAAATGGCCGCTTTGGCAATTGGACTCTATGGTATTGAAGTCCCTCCCCTCCCCAAACCCCGCCCTCCTCAGGATCCACCCCCAAATCTCCCACTGGTTGAGAAGAGGGACCTGGCAACCCTAGGGGAGGGAGATACTTGGAGAAAGTCCCAGTTATCAGGATGATCGAAAGTGGGAGGAATACGTGTCCCCACAGAGGGCCAAGAGGGTTCCCGCTGCCTTTGTGAAACCCTAAATTGGATTATTATGTACTGAGACATAACACACATCCAGCAAGTGTGTGTGTAAAGTGCTGTCAAGTCACAGCCGACTTATGGCGACCCCTTTTTGGGGTTCTCATGGCAAGAGAGGTGGTTTGCCAGTGCCTTCCTCTGCACAGCAACCCTGGTATTCCTTGGTGGTCTCCCATCCAAATACTAACCAGGGCTGACCCTGCTTAGCTTCTGAGATCTGACGAGATCAGGCTAGCCTGGGCCATCCAGGTCAGGGTATCTCCCCCCTACCGCGTTAAATTTATTTCTAGAGGAGGGCATCCCTGTTAGCTGAGCAAAACCATAAGGGGTGACATACTATGGATATAAAGCTGATCAGTCAGTGCAAATGTTACCTTGATCATTGTGGATATTTTATGACAACATTTGGCATGAGAGACAGAAATCTGAATGATAACCGAAGAACACAGCCAAACAGAAATGAGGCTTTGGCGATTGATGGAGCACAGCTGAGAAACCTAAAATTACCCTGAAATGAAAGGTTTGTTCCATTTTAAATTTGCGGCACAGTTGTCTGCCTGTCACTCAGGTCCTACAGAAGCCTCACTGAGAACAGGTGCCTGAGAATAGGTAAACCAGCAGGTACAACAAGCACTGGTGGAAAGAGAGATGTGCAGGTTGGGGGGGCTGGAACATTAAAAGAACTCCCCCCCATTTGTCTAACACAGTGGTCGGCAAACTCATTAGTCAACAGAGCCAAATATCAACTGTACAATGATTGAGATTTCTTTTGAGAGCCAAATTTCTTAAACTTAAACTATATAGGTAGGTACACTGTTTATATGTTCAACATAGAACACTGACCTTTTAGGGGAGGGGCCGTGGCTCAGCAGTAGAGCATCTGCTTGGCATGCAGAAGGTCCCAGGTTCAATCCCCGGCATCCCCAGTTAAAGGGATTAGGCAAGTAGCTGATGCGAAAGACCTCAGCCTGAGATCCTGCCAGTCTGAGTAGACAATACTGACTTCCGATTCAGTAGAAGGCACCTTTATGTGTTCACTGATCGTTTCCGTTGCCACACCCCGCAACACTTTGACATGTTTCAGCCCCAAAATTATTCACCGCGTGCACGGGAGGTTTTGCCTTGGCTTTGCCGCTCCGTAGATGCACATCTTCCCCCATGCGTGTCCTCCAAACTCAAAATTAAGCCCCCCTGCAGAGTTTTGAGAATTTGGTTGGGGGAAAATGTGCATCTGTGTGTGTGTGTGTTAAGTGCCAGCCCGGCTGCGGCAAGGGAGACTTGGAAGAGGAGGGCGGGGCAGAAGGCAGCGCCCCCGGCCTGCTCTTCCCCACGTCCCCGCCCTGCCCCACACCTACCTCGGCCACAGCCGACTCCCCGTGGCTCCTCGCCCTCCTGCACCAGGGGGTGTGCTTCCCCAGCCCTTCTTACGGCCAGCCGGCCCGGCCAGCCCGGGCCGCGACCCCGCACCTCCGCCCCCTGGTGGAGGGCCGCAAGCCAGGGGGGAGCAGAGGCGACAGCCGCCTGCCCGCTAGCCGGCTGCTCGCCGCCTCCACCTGGAGGGAGGAGCCGCAGCGCGCTGCTGCCTCCTCCTCCTCGAGAGCCGCATTCAACCGGCCAAAGAACCGCATGCAGCTCGCAAGCCGCGTTTTGCCGACCACTGGTCTAACAGAAAAGCTTGAATATTTTAGGGAGAATTGAAACAGCATCTGGTGAAACACTTTCCTCTCTTGGAAAGAACAAAACTGCTTATTAAGACAAAATTTCTCATGGACCTAGATGACGCACTTTTAAGCGCATATGCAACTGAACATTCATGAATCAGACCATCAAAGACCTTATTGTCTTCTCCGATTCCCCCACTCCTCCACATGAGCGTTGGAGGCTAATCTGGTGAATTGGATTTGTTTCCCCACTCCTACACCTGAAGCCAGCTGGGTGACCTTGGGCTAGTCACAGCTCTCTTAGAGCTCTCTCAGCCCCACCTACCTCACAGGGTGTCTGTTGTGGGGAAGGGAAGGGAAGGTGATTGCAAGCCGGTTCGATTCTTCCTTAAGTGGTAGAGAAAGTCTGGCTTTGTGTGGAGGAGCGGGGAAACAAATCCAGTTCACCAGATTAGCCTCCGCCGTTCATGTGGAGGAGTGGGGAATCAAACCCGGTTCTCCAGATCAGGGTCCTCCGCTCCAAACCACCGCTCTTAACCACTACACCACGCTGGCTCTCTGGGGACTTCCCAAGAGACCCTGGCAGTGGGAGAGAGCACAACATCTGAAGCAGCCAGAGATATGCGATGAGAGGAGTGAGAAAGACACCCGCATCATCAAAACGCGCCTCGGTGCTGGAATTTTGCCGGCTGGCTTCAGATGTGGGGAAGCCGCAATTTGCCGCTCAGCATAAAGGTTAAGGATTATTTATGCGTCCTCCTGGGGCTGCGGAGCTGGCAAGCTGATTGGCTCTAATCATCTCTCTGTTCCGTTCCTGATGCAATTAGGCTTGTTATTTGCTTTATGGTGTTTACTTTAGGATAGCACAACAAAACATTAATAGTGATTTGCTGGGGATGCCGAGGAAAGGGAGACATAAACAGCCAGCTGATGTGGGCCCTGACGTTGGAGCGCCTCGTCGCTGCTGCAGAGAGTTGGCTGGCGCCAGCCAGGAGCCCTGCCTTCTGGCGGGATTATCCATCCTTCGGCTGCTGCTGCTGCTGCTGCTTGGGCGGAGGCGCTTGAGCAACTGGGGCTGCCTGCTGGCAGCTCCCGTGGGCCTGGCAGGCAGAATTCAGGGGGCCGAGAGCTCTTCCGCGAAAAGAATCCAAAATCTCAGAAGCCGTACAATGCCACTGAAAGTCCTGTTGAAGCGGCTGGGCCCCAGATTTGCAATAAAGGTGAAGTGTGCCGTCAAGCTGCAGTCGACTCGTGGGGACCCCAAGTTGCAATCAACTCCCGTTCTGGTTAGACCTCACCTAGACTATTGTGTTCAGTTCTGGGCACCGCAATTTAAGAAGCTGGAATTTAGACAAGCTTGAATTTAGACAAGCTGGAATGTGTCCAGGGGAGGGCAATAAAGATGGTGATGGGTCTGGAGACCAAGTCCTATGAGGGAAGGTTGAAGGAGCTGGGTACGTTTAGCCTGAAAAGGAGAAGACTGAGAGGGGATAGGATAACCATCTTCAAGCACTTGAGGGGCTGTCATATAGAGGATGGTGCCAAGTTGTTTTCTGTGGCCCCAGAAGGTCGGACCAGAACCAACGGGTTGAAATTGAATCAAAAGACATTAGGAAGAATTTTCTAACAGTTAGAGCGGTTCCTCGGTGGAACAGGCTTTCTTGGGAGGTGGTAAGTGCTCCTTCCCTGGAGGTTTTTAAGAGGTGGTTAGATGGCCATCTGTCAGCAATGTTGATTCTGCGACCTTAGGCAGATGATGAGAGATTTTGGAGGTGGAACCTGAGGAGGGCAGGGTTTAGGGAGGGGAGGGACTACAATGCCATAGAGTCCAATGGCCAAAGTGGCCATTTTCTCCAGGTGAACTGATCTCTATCAGCTGGAGATCAGCTGTAGTAGCAGGAGATCTCCAGCTAGTACCTGGAGGCTGGCAACCCTAATCTTCACCCATTAATGTCCCCTGGGATCAAAAGTGAGTTAGCCAGGGGCACAGTTGAGGATGGGATCTGCTTCCAGGTAAAACAAAAACAACACGATTTGTAGACAGTTTCAGAGGATGGTCTGCAGACAGAACAGCTAGATTCAAGACCAAAAGCTATCTGACAAAGGGAGCTCTGACTCTCAAAACCTCATACCCCAGAAATCTTGTTGTTCTCTGAAGTGTTACTGGACCATTTGTAGAGCTGACCCCCAGCCCCCCTGCCACCAGCTGCTTGGGTCATCCTATATTTCCCCCTCTTTATATTCACTCTGTGTTTAAAGGGCTTTACTACCGGTGATCCTCAGAATGTGGCAAAATGTAATTTCCTCTTTGCCTAAACACCTTTTTTGAATTCCAGACTTAATACCAGTGCTCGGAACACTTGAGTTCTGGGCCATTTTTGTTCATGACTGGAAGTAGGATGTCAAGACGGGGTAAATAGCAAACTATGGTCCTTCCGCAGTACACAGGTTTATGATCTGAATCATCACAATCCTAGTTGGTGAAGACAGCTGCTTGTTTTTCTTTTTTCTACTCAATGAAAATAAAAGCCATGCAATCCCACTCTAAGATCCCTTCTAAACTATGCGCATTTTTATTCCTACATATCAGAGAGCCTTGTAAATTTCTTCCGGGATTAAAGAGGTAGGTTTATTTGGAACATTCCTGTTAAAAATCATGTACTGCGTTTTGAAGAGTTGCGGTGGAAATATTTGACACACAGCACATAAATGAATAGTTTAATAGCAAGACAGAAACTGAAAGCACCGTCTTTGCTTAGCAGAATATTTTGACTCTGGTGTAGTTTAGAAGAGAGCCCCCTAGGGACCCAGTACCCAAAAGGTGCAACCGGAGGAAACCTTGAACTGAACTGGGACTGGGCAGTGAAATGGCTCTTGCTGAGATGCTAAATTCCAGCACTTTCACCCTGGTTAACATATCTGCCTTAAATGTCCCTCTGAAGGAGCATTGTGGCAATTATCTCTCACTAGATAGATTTGTACATCTGTGTTGCCATTTAAGGTTTCACCCAGTTGCCTCCCCCCGGTCCCTCACTACACTCCTACTTACTAGCATGTTGATGATCTATCACACTTGGGCACTTTAGCTCAACCATTGCTTCTCCCCTTTACTGCTCTTTGGAAAGCAGGACTGGATTTTAATAAACAAATTTAAAAAGTACACAAAGTCTGTACTAGCATCAGCCTGAGCAACAAATAGAGGAGGGTGCCAAGTTGTTTTCTGTTGCCCCAGAAGGTCGGACCAGAACCAACGGGTTGAAATTAAATCAAAAGAGTTTCTGTCTAGACATTAGGAAGAACTTTCTAACAGTTAGAGCGGTTCCTCAGTGGAACAGGCTTCCTCAGGAGATGGTAAGCACTCCTTCCCTGGAGGTTTTTAAGAAGAGGTTAGATGACCATCTGTCAGCAATGCTGATTCTGTGACCTTAGGCAGATGATGAGAGGTTGGTCATCTTGGCCATCTTCTGGGCATGGAATAGTGGTCACTGGGTGTGTGGGAGGCAGGCAATTGTGAATTTCCTGCATTGTGAAGGGGGTTGGACTAGATTACCCTGGTAGTCCCATCCAACTCTATGATTCTATGAACAATGAAAGGAAACAGTGAAAACACTGTTGGGTTAGTCTCTGTTGGTTCTGTGAAGTCACACCCACATGATCTCCATTTCAAATAGTGTGCCTGGCTTTTAAGTGCAGCCCACGGTAGTGGTAGCAGTGAGAACTCTTATTGTGAGGCTCTGAGCCTGGGGCCCAGGAGGTTTGCACTGTGGCTGGGAGAAAGTTCTTCCAGCAAGTGAAGAGAAAGGAACCAATGAAATCTGGGAACAGTGCTGGCCTAAGAATGGGCTATGACAACCCCCTGTGGATAGCACCTCCACTCATCACTAAGGAGCCTCTGGACTAGGGTTGTGCATATCAATAAACCCAATCCAAAAATAAACCTGAAATTAACTGTTTAGGCAATGTCCGGGTTTTGGTTTTATCAAATACCAAAACCTGGGAGTAAAGCTGAAGCCGGATAGCCGATCGCTGAATCAGCCAAATAGGTATTCGGCTTTTTTCAGCTTTCCCCAGGCTTTCCCCTATGGTAATTTTTTAAAACGAGCTCTGGGAGAGGCATTTTTGGAGGTAGAGTTGCCAAATTTTCAGGGTAGCTTCAAGAGCCTCTTCTTGCATGAACCCCAACATTTGGTGAATGTTGAGTCAGGGGTTCTGATTTTATGGGGTCCTGAAGGGGTCACCTCCTCCATAGAGAAGCATTGTAAACTTTACCATACTTCTCTATGGAGGAGGGGGTGACCCCTTCAGGACCCCATAAAATTGAACCCCCTGACCCAATCTTCACCAAACTTTAAGATTCATGCAAGGAGAGTCCCTTGAAGCTACCCTGAAAATTTGGCAACTCTACCTCCAAAAATGCCCCCACAGGAACTTTGAAAAAAATCCCCATAGACTATAAAGGACCCTATTTTTTTTTGGTAAACCTCGAAATAAACCCGAAAAACCCCTTTACTGTTACGGGTATTTGGCTTATTCCAGGTTTACCAGAAAAAGTCAAATCCAGTAAACCTTACAGATTATTATTATTTTTTTGTACAACCCTATGCCTGACGCGGAAGTCAAGCGGATTAGCAGTCTTGTCCAGGATACCCATCAGAAAGTCCACGGCCACATAGAAAAAGTGTAGTTTATTTGTACAGTGCAGAAATATATACAGATACTCCTTTCACACTCTCCGCTCATAACATCCCGCATAGAACTGCGGTTTCACTTCAATATATACACCTGGTGGTTGCAACCACCAATCACAGTAGATATCCAATTATCCTGGCATTGCTACTGCATTGCATCAGCCACCTGGCTATAGCTGGATCAGGCCAGCTTTCTCTAGCTCCCCAGGTACTTTCCAGGCTGATTACATCATCCTTAGATCTCACTGATCTATCCTGCACCTGTCAAACTAACTGACAGACTTGTAATCTTGACAATGCCAGACTTCTTTTGTTGCTTCGTTGGGGTTGGCAGGAGGTTGAGCACTGTGGGTTTCCTAGTTTTACTGGTGTTGGTTTATGACTGGGGTAGGATATTGGGTTAACTTACTCTTTCAGTGCAGGTGGGAATTGGGAGATGGCCACTTTCAAAGATGGCCATTGAGACACATCAGTACTCATTGTCCACCCTACCTTCATCCCATCCCAAGACATGCTGGTGTTGAGGTCCTTGTTTCTTCTGCTTCTCCATTAATAATGTACAACACCAGATTGGTGATGAACAAAACTGCAATCCTCTCTGGGTTGTTGGAGGAGGAGAAGATTGATTTGGCTTGGGTGACTGAGACCTGATTGGACAAAAAAAAGGGACATATATATCTCATTTAACTCCATGTGGTTGTGAGAACCTTCACTAATTCCAAACTGAAGGCTAGGATGGGTGGTGGTGGCCATCCTCCTCCACTAATCTTTCTCCTTTCACACATTCTTGGTACAAACTATTGCTGGCACTGATTGACTCATCCTTACTCTAGGCTACAGAGATAAGACTGGACAGTCTACTTGTTTATTGGGCATCTAGATCCACCGTGGATGTTCTGTCTCAGATGGGGGAGGCAGTCTTGATCCTGGTGATGGAGCTACCTAGACTGATTGTTCTGGGCGACTTCAACATTCATGCTGAGGGCATGCCCAGGATATGCCGATCGCCACTTTGGGGTCAGGAAGCAGTTTTCCTCCAGGCCAAATTGGCCAAGGATCCTGGAGGGTTTTTTTTTTTTTTTTTGCCATCTTCTGGGCATGGAGTAGGGGTCACTGGGGTTGTGGGGGGAGGTAGTTGTGAATTTCCTGCATTGTGCAGGGGGTTGGACTAGATGACCCCGGTGGTCCCTTCCAACTCTATTATTCTATGAGTCTATGATATTGTCTGGGCTGGCTTAGGATTCCATAGCTTCCTTGGCCACCATAGGTCTCTCCAGCTGTAAAGGGCCCAATACATGAGAAAGGACATACACTGGACTTAATTTTTGCACTAAGCCTCTGGAGAAAGCTATGGCTTTGGGACTTGGAGCTTCTGACAATCACCTTCACAAGGGACAGGTGAATGTAGTGCTAACCATATGCAGTGGTGGGAGAGCCATTAAAACGATCTGCCCCCATGGAGACTTGTGGATCCTGCTGGTTCTGGGGGCCCAAAAGTGGAGCATTGAAAGGATGTGGTATGAAACAATTAGGAACGGACAGAAAAGCATTTGTCTACACCGAATCATTTAAGTTTCTCCAAGGAAATGCAGGTCAGAATAATTCTGAGGTGTTCACTTCATCTAAATAACCACAAACAAATATGTCAAAACACTGTAAATAAAATTTCCATTAAAAATCATAGTTGCATTGCATTAAAAGTAATTCCAAAGCTGCTGAGGTTTCTCAGCTTAAAAGTCAGTCAAATTTTAATGGGTAATTTTATGCTGTTTTGGTTAAACTTATTTTTTTCATTTCATTGGAGTGTTTAAAAAGTATGGTTTGGGGCCCAAACATTTGGTTTGACTTTGCAGGGTTCAGCGTCAATATTGTTTTTACTTCCATAGTTCAAGCAGTGACGTTAATTTAAATTTTAATGGGAATTTAGATTGTTAAATTTATTGTTACAGGCTCCAGGCTTTGAGGATGGAACCAGTAATGTATCTGGAAGAAAGAAACATTCAGAGATGCAAATAAAATGCTTGTTGCTTCTGGGCTTTATACTGTTCCTGGACCACCCACGTTGATTTTTATATGCCGGCTTTCTCCACCACTTAAGGAAGAATCAAACCGGTTTACAATCTCCTTCCCTTCCCCTCCCCACGACAGACACCCTGTGAGGTAGGTGGGGTTGAGAGAGCTCTAAAAGAGCTGTGACTAGCCCACGGTCTCCCAGCTGGCTTCACATGTAGGAGTGGGGAAACCAACCCAGTTCCCCAGATTAGCCTCCACCGCTCATGGGGAGGAGTGGGGAATCAAACCCGGTTCTCCAGATCTGAGTCCACCGCTCCAAACCACCGCTATTAACCACTACACCACGCTGGCTCTCAGGTATGTGTGGCTTTCCCCTTCTTTCAATATCTCTGTAAAGTACATTTGGCTGAGTGTGTATGCTTGTCCCAAGGGCATCCAGTGAGTGTAGTGGTGGTGTGAAGATTTGTACTCAGGTTTCTGAGATTCTAGACTGACTCTCTAACCACCAAGCCATACTGACTCTCTCTATATATTATTTGTCATGGTTTCTGAATGGACAAGGCACAGGTACAGGATGGGAGATAGTTGGCTTGACAACAGTACATGTGAAAGAGATGTGGGAGTCTTAGTGGACCACAAACTGAGCATGAGTCAACAGCGTGATATGGCGGCTAAGAAGGCCAATGCAATTCTGGGCTGCATCAATAGGAGTATTGTGCCTAGATCAAGGGAAGTAATACTACCACTGTATTCTGCATTGGTCAGACCTCACTTGGAATACTGTGTCCAGTTTTGGGCTCCACAATTTAAGAAGGATGTTGACAAGTTGAAGCGTGTCCAGAGGAGGGTGACCAGAATGGTCAAAGGTCTGGAATTCAGGCCATATGAGGAGAGACTTAGGGAGTTGGGTTTGTTTAGTTTGGAGAAGAGAAGGTTGAGGGGAGACATGATAGCCATGTTTAAATATTTGAAGGGATGTCATGTTGATGAGGGAATTAGCTTGTTCTCTGTTGCTCCAGAGACTAGGACACGGAGTAATGGATTTAAAGTAATAGAAAAGTGATTCCACCTAAACATTAGGAAGAACTTTCTGACAGTGAGGGCTGTTCGATGGTGGAATGCCCTGCCTCGGAGGGTGGTGGAGTCCCCATCTTTGGAGGTCTTTAAGTAGAGGCTGGATGGCCATCTGTCGGAAGTGCTTTGATTGTGGGATCCTGCATGGCGGGGGGAGGGTTGGGGTCACTGGGGATGTGTGGGGGGGAGGTAGTTGTGAATTTCCTGCATTGTGCAGGAGGTTGGACTAGATGACCCTGGTGATCCCTTCCAACTCTATGATTCTATGATTCTAAGACTCAGTTATGATCATTGCTTCAGCTTCATGGGCCAATGCACCTAGAGAGTAGAGTACAGAACAAAGTGGAATGAGAGCAAAGAAGTAATTCTAAAACATGCCTTGCCGTTATGGATGCTAAGCCCTAGTTCATCATGATGTCTGAATGGCAGGCTTTCCAAGGAACATCTGATCAAACTGCTAGAACAACCTTTTAATTTTTGAGGATAGCTCTGCTTGGAATACAGAGGACCGGGAATCATTTGTAAGATTTTGCAAGAGGAATATTAAGAATTAGTTACATGCCTCAATATTACTGGAATAAACAAACAAACATGTCAGGGGGGTGCTCTAGGCTGATCCTGCATTGAGCAGGGGGGTTGGACTAGATGGCCTCTATGGCCCCTTCTAAATCTATCATTCTATGATTCTATAAATATTCTGACAGCCCATTCCTGAGCTGACGGCATAGGGGGACGGTGAGCTGACAGCATAGGTCAGCGGCGCCTCTTCCTAAGCCTTTTTGCCTACACTATTGAAGGAAAAAAAGCCGTTTGCCCCATAGGGAACAGCGTCAGCCCACCGGGCCGAAACGGGCCTCCCCCCACTCCCGTCCTGCCCCCCTGCACCGGCACGGCCTCTCTACACTGTAGCCAGCACCATGGAGAGGCCGCGCCAGCGGAGAGATGAGGAGCGGCCCCACAGCGCTCGTCCGCCGGCGGCCCTGGCATCCCCGCCGGTGTAAGTATGTATAGTCACTCGATTACACATACTTAATGCCGGCAGCGAGGTCACGCTGCCTCCTGAGGGGATTCGCCCCCTCCCCTCAGGAATGGGCTGTAAGAGTGGTAGGGGTCACAATACAGAAAGGGTTAACATGAGGTTACATTTCTACTCCAGAGCATCCAAATCACAAATGTCTGTATGTGTGTGTTTGACTGAATATCAGTAAAAGAATCATCCCTCCTCCAGATTGTCCTATTGTTTTTCTTTTTCTTTTCTTTTCTAGTATCTTTTTCTTTTCTAGTGAAATCTTTTTCTTTTCTAGTATCCCTCAGAAATCTTTTTCTTTTCTAGTATCCCTCTGAACCACAGAATGAGTTTTACTTATGTGACATTTCAGATTTTATTAAGAAATGGAGAGTAATCAATACTGTACCAGAGGGAGAGAGATTGCTGACAAAGGGTGCCAGATCTTTCTTTCTTTCTTTCTTTCTTTCTTTCTTTCTTTCTTTCTTTCTTTCTTTCTTTCTTTCTTTCTTTCTTTCTTTCTTTCTTTCTTTCTTTCTTTCTTTCTTTCTTCCTTCCTTCCTTCCTTCCTTCCTTCCTTCCTTCCTTCCAGACTGTCTATCTGTCTGTATTTCTCAATGATACTCTAAGCGGATTGTGTGTGCACAGTCAAGTCATATCTGACTTATGGCGAACCCGTAGGGTTTTCAAGGTAAGAGACCAACAGAGGTGGGTTGGCCATTGCCTGCCTCTGCATGGCGACCCTGGTATTCCTTTTATTTAATTTAAATCTCCCATCCAAATGCTTGCCAGGGCCGACCCTGGTTAGCTTCTGAGGAGATCAGGCTAGCCTGGGGCTATCCAGGTCTGGCTAAGTGGATTACACACTATAAATCAATAACAGTCCATATGAAGAGACACCAAATAATCATAGTGTAGGTCAATACAACCAATATGAGGAGACATTGAATAAGTAACGTACTAGGATTACCAAAATCTGAATGAGTGTTGAATATCATGCTTGATATAGAATGTGGATATAATGCCAAAAAAGTATATGACATCAGTAGAAAACAATGAAATGACAACAGGGTAATATGTGCAGCAAACTGATAATGTGCCCCTATACATAGCAGAATGCTCCTCGGTCCCTTTCCCTTAACAGAATCATAGAATCACAGAGTTGGAAGGGATCACCAGGGTCATCTAGTCCAACCTCCTGCACAATGCAGGAAATTCACAAATACCTCCCCCCCCACACATCCCCAGTGACCCCAACCCTCCCCCCGCCATGCAGGACCCCACAATCAAAGCGCTCCCGACAGATGGCCATCTAGCCTCTGCTTAAAGACCTCCAAAGACGGGGACTCCACCACCCTCCGAGGCAGCGCATTCCACCATCAAACAGCCCTCACCGTCAGGAAGTTCTTCCTAATGTTTAGGTGGAATCGCTTTTCTATTAGTTTAATAAAGCTCCTTCCTGAACAATTTGGTTATTCTCCAGGTTTTTTATAACCTTTATAGAAAAGCTCTCCTGAACACCTCCACTTTACATAGTTTGTGGATTGACAGGAGCAGGGGACCCTCCTTGACCTCCTCGGGCAGGCCCTTCCACAAGGTGGGGGCCATGACAGAGAAGGTGTGTGTCCGGGCTTTTATTGACCTTGCCCATTTGCAGAGTGGCACCTGCAGAAGGGATCGAACAGATGAGCAAACCGGTCATGGCAGAGGAGTGTAGGAGGAGAGGTGGTGCCACAGTTGTGAGAAGCAAAGACCATGCTGGGCTTTGTACATGATAGTCAGAATTTAGAACTGAACCCTGTAATCCATTACAGATGAAGATGATAACCATCTTCAAGTACTTGAAGGGCTGTCATATAGAGGATGGTGCCACTCTGTTTTCTGTTGCCCCAAAAGGTCAGACTAGAACCAATGGGTTGAAATTAATATCAAAAGAGTTTCCATCTAGACATTAGGAAGAATTTCCTAACAGTCAGAGCGGTTCCTCAGTGGAACAGGCTTCCTCGGGAGGTGGTAAGCACTCCTGCCCTGGAGGTTTTTAAGCAGAGGCTAGATGGCCATCTGTCAGCAATGCTGATTCTATGACCTTAGGCAGATCATGAGAGGGAGGGCATCTTGGCCATCTTCTGGGCATGGAGTAGGGGTCACTGGGGGTGTGAGGGGGAGGCAGTTGTGAATTTCCTGCATTGTGCAGGGGGTTGGACTAGATGACCCTGGTGATCCCTTCCAACTCTAAGATTCTATGATTTTATGATTATCAGACATGAAAAAGGCTCTTGTGACCATGCATGCCACTCTCAAAAGAAGAGAGGATGGGAATCTACTTGTTCATTTGATGACTTCTTTTTCCGATACCATCTTTTGTAAGTATTTTTTGTTTTTCATATAGCTGTCCTCTTCAATGGCAGACCAAGGGATTTTCATTTTCATTTGAACACAGGCACATGAACAGATGAAGATGCCATATCCCAAGTCAGATTGCAACCCTTCCTGACCTCCCTCTCATGATCTCCCCATTCACAGAATCAGCATCGCTGACAGGCGGCCATCTAGCCTCTGCTTAAAAACCTCCAAAGAAGGAGAGCTCACCACCTCCCGAGGAAGCCTATTCCACCAAGAAACTGCTCTGATGGTCAGAAAGTTATTCCTAATGTTTAGCTGGAAACTCTTTTGATTTAATTTCCACCTGTTGGTTCTGGTCTGACCTTCTAGGGAAACAGAAAACAGACAACGGAAAACAAGTCAGATCTGGGGCAGTACCACGTGGGCAGCGTTTACACAGGAGATGTAACTGCGTTGGTCCAAATGACTCTCTAGGTGTCCCCATTACTGGATTACCTCTTGAGCAAAGGATACCCAATAAAGATATTATTGAAGCTTTGTGTCACAGCAGGGATAATCTCCTGCAATATAAACAAAAGACGTTTCTGAATAGACCGGCCTGCAGTTGGTTTTGACCATATTAGCCAACCCAACCTCTATAAGGCAGCCAATACAGAAAAGAGAGAGGGATGAAAAGAAAAAAACCCATGGCTGCTCAAAAACAGTTCAGGAACATGGCCATGTGGGCAGACAAACATGAAGCTGCCTTCTACTGAATCAGACCCTGGGTCCATCAAAGTCAGTAACTGAGGAAATGCATGAGGTTAATAGGTAATCAATAGATCTTCCAGCCAGACTTAGAAGGCTTGAGGGCTGGTTGAGGTGTAGTGGTTAGAGTAGCAGACCAAATCTGCAGAAGAGCCGAGTTTAAATTCCTGCTCTTCCTTGGAAACTCACTGAGTGACCTTGGGCCCATCACAGTACCTCAGCCTACCCTTCTCTCACAAGATCAAGTTCATTAATACAGTCGACTGACCAATCGCGTGCCAACACATCAACATTTCTAGACACAATAGTTTTGCACTGCAGAATCACAGACTGCCCGTACATATAAAGGTCAATAAAAGCAACCCCTGGTTAAAATTATCACATTAAAATTGATAAAATTGTAAAATATTCTAACAATTATTCTCTAATAAAGCTCTGCATATTTTAATAGCAACAGCACAGAAATTGGCAGTTTGGAGCATAAGCTGAGGGCCTTCTCCTAATAGGAGCTTCTTTGCCAAAAGCTCAACTGACTCATCAGGGAATTTACCAAGTAGGGGGGAAATAAGCTTTGATCTGACTTTGTGGTAGAATGGGCAACACATCAGGGCATGTTCGATGGTTTCAATGTCCCCTGTTCCACATGGACATAACCTCTCTGATCTAGAGATCTTCTTATATTTCCCTTCTAAGACAGCCAAGGGTAGGGCCTGGCATCTGGCAAGGGTAAAGGCCTTCCTATAATTAATAGACTCAAGATGATCAAAATAAGCTGCAGGTGAGACCAAGTATCTACAATGATCAGGTACTAGGAAAAATGGTGATTTTCCAAGGTCTGTCTGGCGTTCAGTGTCTTCCACCCTTTGCTTCAAGAAACTTGATGCTTGACCTACGCCCATGGCTAACAGGGCAGGTGGAGAAAGGCCCAGGCAGGCCATTTTATTTTAGCCATGTTAACTGGAACGTACCCTGTAGAAGCAGGGGTAGCAGTCCTTGAAGAATAAGATTTAATTTGAGCCAAAGGATAATGGAAGCACTACAGATCCTGGCCTCCACCCTCGCCAGTCCTGCCTCCAGTCTAGCAGTAGCACCTGGAGAAAATGGCCGCTTTGGCAATTGGACTCTATGGCATTGAAGTCCCTCCCCTCCCCAAATCCCGCCCTCCTCAGGCTCCCCCCCCAAAAAAAAACCTCCCACCGGTGGCAAAGAGGGACCTGGCAACCCTAGCAGAGGGGTGGGGGTGACGACACACCAGAGAGCGGGTGGCCTCCCTGCATGGCACAGGACAGGTGCTCCTGGGGGAGCTGGGGAGCTGCCATCCCAGCTCTCCTTCCCTCCCTAGCGCTGCCCCCCCACAGAGTCAGGAGGACAAGGGGGGTGATCTTTGGCATGCAGCGAGGAATCTCCACAGCCCCTTAATTACCTGGCCCGGGCTCTCATTGCTGTGCTTTGCTTTTATGGCTGCTGCATAATCATCTCCAGAGGAAAACATCTGTGCTTTTTATTGATCTTCTGCTTCCTCGGTGACAATTTTGCATTGTGCTGCTGTATAATTTTTCCTTCTGATACCCACCCAGTATCTCGTGTTGTTTCTGAGTTTGACTTGGGAAGGGGGGGCAGCAGGGAGGAGAAACCTCTTTTCCCTACCAGATGTCTTTTCCTGTAACAGAGAGATTTATTGAGCCGCTGATCCGCATTTGGCCCTACAAAGGCCCCAACCGGAGTGAAAACCGTCCCCTGCTCCCCTCGCAAACACAAGATTGATTACTCCCTTGGCCAGCGATTAGAAGCTCCTCTCATCCCTGCTAAATGGGTCTCCTTGGGAATTCCTGTCTTTCTTATGGTAATTCTCTGGCTGCCGTTGTTTGCAAAAATGCATAAACAGCCATTGCTGCTTCATTCTCCCCAGATGACCCCAGGAGGAGAGGACGACTTCCGAATCCAAAAGCAGAAATTTGACCATGGGGGAAGGGGAGGCAGACCCCCAGCCTCTCTCCTACAGAATGGACTGTGCCCCGATACCCTCCTGCCCCTGAGCACTGGAGGCTCACGTTGCCCCCCTGGGGTGCCCTCCTAGCGCTGCCCTATTTGCTGTATGGAGTTCTCTTCTCTGTAGGGCTGCCAGGTCCCCCTTCGCCACCAGCAGGAGATTTTTGGGGTTGAGCCTGAGGAGGGTGGGGTTTGGGGAGGGGAGGGATGTCAATGCCATAGAGTCCAATGGCAAAAGCAGCCATTTTCTCCAGGGGAACTGATCTTTATTGGCTGGAGATCAGTTGTAATAGCAGGAGATCTCCAGCTGCTACCCAGAGGCTGGCAACCCTACTTCTCTGCAATGTGGTGTCCATAATGACTGTGATATTTGGTGGGCAGGCCTGAGGGGGTTGAGCTGGTGGGCCGCCTGACACAAAGCAGGGATGCTTGAGGGCTCTTTGGTTATTGCCAGCAGAGGAGTCTATGATGCATTAACATAACCCTGAAAGCCCCCAGAAATCTCTGGGGGCCGGGCAGTGGTACCTAAATTGTCTGGGATCCCAGGCTAGGGATTGGGCACTGAGGAACACTCGCACCCACCTCAAACTACCCCTCAGTTAATATTTCCTCTGCAGCCCCCATAAGAACATAAGAAAAGTCCTGCTGGATCAGACCCAGGCCCATCAAGTCCAGCAGTCAGTTCACACAGTGGCCAACCAGGTGCCTCCAGGAAGCCCACAAACAAGACGGCTGCAGCAGCACCATCCTGCCTGTGCTCCACCGCACCCAAAATAATAGGCATGCGCCTCTGATACTAGAGAGAATAGTATCCATTCTAACTAATAGCCATGAATACCCCTCTCCTCCATGAATATGTCCACTCCCCTCTTAAAGCCCTCCAAGCTGGCAGCCATCACCACATCCTGGGGCAGGGAGTTCCACAATTTCACTATGCGTTGTGTGAAAAAATACTTCCTTTTATCTGTTTTGAATCTCTCATCCTCCAGTTTCAGCAGATAACCCCACATTATAGTATTATGAGAGAGGGAGAAAAACGTCTCCCTGTCCACTCTCTCCAAACCATGCACAATTTTATAGACCTCTATCATGTCTCCCCTCAGCCGCCTTCTTTCCAAGCTAAACAGCCCTAAGCATCCTAACCGCTCCCCATAGGACAGTTGCTCTAGTCCCCTAATCATTTTGGTTGCTCTTTTCTGCACCGTCTCAAGCTCTGTAATATCCTTTTTTAGGTGTGGTGACCAGAACTGTACATGGTATTCCAAGTGTGGTCTCACCATAGATTTGTACAAGGGCAGTTTTATTCTCTATTCCTTGTCTAATTATGGCCAGCATGGAATTTGCCTTTTTTACAGCAGCAGCACACTGGGTTGACACACTGGCCGCACACTGGGTTGACCCCCCCCCCCACACACACACACACACTTCTGAGGTGAGATTAGGGTTGCCAACCTCCAGATGGTGGCTATTACAAAGCTCCCCTCATCCGATACCTGATGAAGATTTCAAGAGCTTTGACTCTCCAGAGCTCATACTCCAAAAATCTTGCTGGTCTCTAAGGTGCCGCTGGACTCAAATCTGGCTCTTCTACAGCAAACCAACAGGGCTACGCTCCAAAACTCCTTTAGACTGATTATTTAATGTATTGTTATATAATCATAGAGTTGGAAAGGACCACCAGGGTCATCTAGTCCAACCCCCCTGCACAATGCAGGAAATTCACAACTGCCTCCCCCACATTCCAGCATTTACTCATTGCTGTGTTTGGTTGTTGCCCTGCTAGTAAATTCTTGATTTAGGTATTGCTGTATCAGTGGCTGTTTTCATCGGAGGCTACCAGGGGAGCCATCTGGGTAAGTGTCTCCAGAATACCGGCTTATTAAATCTAGTACATAAACATCACACAGGAGTCCAGCAGCAGAAGTAAACGAGTTCCCCCTTTTCCCTGCAGGGCTCTCTCTGCACTCCGGGCATTTCGGAGAAGCATCAGGAGGCTGGTGTATGGATGTGGGCTGAAATTGAGACTCTCCCTGGCCAGCAGGTCTGTAAAAAAAAAGGTAAAGGTCCCCTGTGCAAGCACCAAGTCATTCCTGACCCATGGGGTGATGTCACATCCCAACGTTTCCAAGGCAGACTTTGTTTACGGGGTGGTTTGCCAGCCATGGATTAAGAGACAAGCGGAAATTTGCTTTAAGTGTATTTATTGTTGTTGTTGTTATTAAATGGATATTAGTGTTCGTATAGCATGTTGAACACATGAAGCTGCCTTATACTGCCTCAGACCCTCGGTCCATCAAGATCATTATTGTCTGTTCAGACCAGCAGCGTCTCTCCAGGGTTTCAGGTGGAGGTCTTTTATATCACCTGCTACCTGGCCCTTTTAACTGGATACGCCAGGGATGGAACCTGCGACCCTCTGTGTACAAAGCAGATGTTCTCCCACTAGGGTTGCCTGCTCTGGGTTGGGAAATACCTGGAGATTTTTGGGCGGAACCTGAGGAAGGCAGGGTTTGGGGATGGGAGGACTTCAATGCCATAGAGCCCAATGGCCAAAGCCATTGAAGGTATGCATTTACCACTTATTGAAGGTATGCATTTACCACTGTATCCAACATTATGTTGTATGTTTTATTGAGTACTATAGACTGTGTCTAGTTCAAAGAGTAATAAGCTTAGAAATTTGTTATTCTTTTGTTTCCATCTTAAAGGAGCTTTGACTCCAATTGAAAGGAGAGCTGATGAAGCTGCCCACGGGGTAGTGAAAACGCAAAGCATCCGGACGGCGTTCCTCTCCACCTATCGTCCATCATCATTCTCCCGGTTCCTGGGGGAACAATAAGCATATGAACAGTACAAAATTCTAAAAGACTAATAAGTCATTGAATGAGATAAGCCAAAAAATATATATTTTTGTATTTTTGTATTGTATTGTATTGCCTCACATGTACTCATAGTTATTTTCATAAGTTTCCTTTATTAGATTGTATGTAATTTTTTCACTTTTGTCACTAAATTCACTGGCTTATAGAATAAGAGTTTGTATGTCATTTATAGAGCCCTTACTATACTTTCTCTCAGCTTGACTTTTATAGTAAACGTGCCTTTTTTGCTCCAGTGCCTGGAGGTTGGCAACCCTATCTACCACTGAACCATTGCTCCTTCCCACATTCAAGTGTTCAAAGCAGATCACAAGCATGATATTGTTTTAAACCCTGCAACAACCCTGTAGAGTAGTCTAATGTTGTTATTTCCATATGGCCGGCTGGGGAGTGGG
Source organism: Euleptes europaea (assembly GCF_029931775.1). Classification (NCBI taxonomy): domain Eukaryota; kingdom Metazoa; phylum Chordata; class Lepidosauria; order Squamata; family Sphaerodactylidae; genus Euleptes; species Euleptes europaea. The sequence goes on from NC_079317.1 coordinate 976,288, forward strand.
GCGGCTGAAGCAGAGAGGGCGCCTTTGGCTGGAGGCCAGAGGTTGCCAATGGAGCCGTTGGACCAGGAGGATCTGCAAAAGCCTGTCTGCAAAACCTCCCATTAAGATTTTCTGTGCTGCTCTCTGAGCAACGGGTATTTATTGTCTTCCTACGACAATGACATTGCTGTCATGCCGGCTTGCCCGACAAGTTCAATTTTAATAAGAGCAAAATGAAATTCGGGCGGGGAGTGTGGAAGGCAGGCTTCTCCCCTCCTTTTCCAATCTCGACTCCCTGATCCTCTCTACCCTTATTCAACGCGTCTTTTTATATTCCACCGCTAACCAGAACAAGGCCTCTCTCCTCTCTCTCCCCCCTTTCCTCCTGAATGTGAGCCCCTGGGGGCCGGAGTCAGGGCCCCCTCGGCACGGCCGGCCTCGGCATTCTCCCCAGACGTGAATGGCCAGTTGCTAAAAAGGGCTGCCTTAAGACACTTGTCTGAGCAGAGCGGGAGCTTTATTGAAGAAAGAGAGAGGGAGAGGGAGAGGGAGCGCTCAGGGCTCTGACATCCAGGCAAGGTGCAAATGATGATGTGAGCCGCTCTTCCTCTGCTGCGCTGGGAATATGCAGCAGCTGAGAGTAAAAGATGGGCAATTTTACAGGGTGTTTTTCCCTCTCGTAAGAGGCTTTTTCTAGTTGTCATCGGAGTGACAGCTGCTGTTCCTCTCAGCCAACAATGCCCGCGGGCAGGCGCATTCCAGGCTTCCCAAACTGAAAAAAAATGCACCCGCCGCATTGCACTAACTATGTATGATCGCATAAAAAGGCAAAGGTTATCCCGCCCCCCTCAGGCCAGGGCAGAGCAGGGCGGGTGAGGGGTGGGTGGGAAGAGGCCCCCTTCCAGTCCCTTCCCTCTCTGTCATTTTTATTATACCTGCCACGTTTATGAGTTTGCGGTCTTAAATGTAACAACCATCTCCCAAGGGGGAGTTCAGCTCAATATCTTTTCTTTCTTTCTTTTTTTAGAATGGGAGCACAAGAACAAATGGGAAAGCATTAAGCCCAGGAAAGAAGACCTACCTGCAGAATTGTGACTAAGCAGTTAGGCAATAGAGGAATCTTCTTGGAGCAGGATGCGGGGGGTGGGGGGTACAGTTGATTATTAGGTTTGCCAGGTGTGCTTAAATTGGGGGGCAATTGCCCATCAATCCATCAGTCGGCTTGGAGCGGGGATCCAAACATGCATGGCCATGCATGACGTGATTACGTCACTACTGGGTTAGCGCACAACTGTGCACAGGATCTTTGCTTCAGCCCTGCCCAAAAAAACCACCCAATGAAGGACAGGGGGGACTTGGCAACCCTATTGATGATAAAGGGCAGATATATCAATGAAGGGATGCTCTGACAATCTTTTGTGAATGTTCAAAGAAGTCATTAACATGGAAAGCACCCTCCAAAAAAATTGTTTATGTATGACATGGTCCTTCATGGGGAGTTCAGTATTTGCTCCACTCCCCACAAAGACCCTCTGACTTCAATGCCAGTGGCCTGGATTAATTATGCAGCATGCGGGGGGGGGGAGGGTTGGGGTCACTGGGGATGTGGGGGGGAGGTAGTTGTTAATTTCCTGCGTTGGGCAGGGGGTTGGACTAGATGACCCTAGTGGTACCTTCCAACTCTATGATTCTATGTAGAGTTGCAAACTCTATGGGAAATTCCGGAAGATTTGGGGACACAGCCTGTGGAGGGGAAGGAGCTCGGCAGAGATGTGATGCCATAAAGTCCACCCTTCATGGGAAGGGATCTGTATAGTCTGGAGATCAGTTGTATTTAGAGTTGCCAGGTCTGGGTAGGGAAATGACTGGAGATTTGGGGGGCAAAGCCTGGGGAGGGCCGGATTTGGGGAGGGGCCTCAATGGGGTATAGTGCCATAGAGTCCACCTTCCAAAGCAACCATTTTCTCCAAGGGAACTAGGGTTGCCAGCTCCGGGTTGGGAAATACCTGGAGATTTTTGTGATGGAGCCTGAGGAGGGCGGGGTTTGGGGAGGGGAGGGACTTCAATGCCATACAGTCCAGTTGCCAAAGTGGCCATTGTCTCCAGGTGAGCTGATCTCTATCGGCTGGAGATCAGTTTTAATTGCAGGGGGGTCTCCAGCTACTACCTTGAGGTTGGCAACCCTATTGGCAACCCTAAGTATGAGCTCAACACAGAGGGCTCTGACCTTGCAGGGATTCCCTCGGGCTTTCTCACATAGGAGTACCCAGCTGCTGGACTGCTCCAAAGAGCCCCTTGATGAAAAGAGTCCCCAACTCAAGGTTGCTGGACAATAACCGTTGAGAGGCCTCTGGACCCTCATCACAATTCAGCTGTGGTAGATGCAATCGTGGCATTTGCATATTGCAAGCAGAATCCGAGAGACCCGGCATTAATAGGAGGAGGAGTAGGAGGAGGAGTTGGTTTTTATACCCCACTTTTCCCTACTGAAAGGAGTCTCAAAGTGGCTTACAATTGCCTTGCCTTCCCCACAACAGATACCTGGTGAGGTAGGTGGGACTGAGAGAGTTCAGAGAGAACTGTGACTGGCCCAAGATCACCCATCAGGCTGCATGTGGAGGAGTGGGGAATCGATCCCTGTTGTCCAGATTAGAGTCTGCCGCTCTTGACCACTACACCGCGCTGGCTCTCAGAGAGAGAGAGAGAGAGAGAGAGAGAGAGAGAGAGAGAGAAAGAGAGAGAGAGATTGTTCACAAATTGAAAACCTGCCCTCTCCTGGGATAGTGTGAGCATCGATGAAGCAGACAGCCACGTCCACCTCCATTAATCCTTCTTCTGGAGTATACATCATAGTGAAGGATCCTTTCCTAAACTGTCATTTGCGATAAGCCTTCGTCAAAAGCGGCTGTTTTATTAAACAAAAGGAGGCTCAACTGCATTCAGAGCAGCCACCGAAGAGGCAAAGTCTCCCAATCACTTCATTAAATCTGAATAAACATTTGAAAATTAATATTCAACTTTCATTCTTATATAGCCAAATTAGAAAGCAGCAAAGAGGAAAAAGAGTGTAATCTAATCAAAGTAATGAGAATAGTGCTACTAAATTGCCCTCCATTAATTCTTTATGGCTCCTCTAGGCATCCGAAGTCCTCCCTGCCCTTCTCCCCACAGGCTCTTCCAGTCTTGTTGATTCTCTCCTGGGCTGCCTGCATCTCCCTCTGCGAACAAGGACTGGGCACGGGCCAGTGAGTGAGGAAGAGGCCGCCACCTCTTCTACCACTCATGGAAAGCGTGGGCATCCCGCTTGCCAGCTCCCTTCCCCTTTCTGACGGATGGCACTTGGGTTCAGAGAGCTGTTTACTGACTGGGGTTTCAACGATCCCCTCTCTTCTGGCCATGGAGCATTGCAGCTCCTTATCTCAAGGGTCATTTCCCCACGAGGCCGGGATAGCTTTCCAGCCCCCTCAGTTCTGACCTCTCCTGGCCTGGGCCAAACGAATCCCTTGGCCCGCCTGGCCCCCTAGATGCCTGATGTCTCCATTCTGTAAGGGGGAGGGATGTCCACATTAGACTTCAGGGTCATCCTCTGATTGGCGGTAGATTCAAGATTGGCGGAAGGAAGTCCTGCTTCACATAGCAAAGCAATTGACCTGCAGAACTCATGGACACTGCTAGACTGGGCTGATCCAGTGGGTCTCTGCTATGACATTCTTCTGCGAAGAAGAAGAAGAAGAGTTGGTTTTTATATGCCGACTTTCTCTGCCACTTAAGGGAGAATCAAACCAGCTTACAATCACCTTCCCTTCCCCCCCCCCCCCACAACAGACACCCTGTGAGGTGGGTGAGGCTGAGAGAGCTCTAAGAGAGCTGTGACTAGCCCAAGGTCACCCTGCTGGCTTCGTGTGTAGGAGTGGGGAAACAAATCCAGTTCACCAGATTAGCCTCTGCCACTCATGTGGAGGAGTGGGGAATCAAACCCCTGTTCTCCAGATCAGATTCCACTGCTCCAAACCACTGCTCTTAACCACTACACCATGCTGGCTCTCTTGGTACAGTCTTGGTACAGTCTTTGCAATTGCCAGAACTCTTTATTAAGCTGGGTGTTAAGGGGTGGGGGAAGGTCTCTACCCTAATCTAACCCCCCCCCCCCCGTCTGCCTCCTGCAATGAATGCCAGGCCATCTTTCTTCCCCTGTCAACACAAAGTATAGTGTCCAGATCACACGAAGTGATGGTATCGCTTTACTCTGCTCTGGTTAGACTTCACCTAGAGTATTGTGTTCAGTTTTGGGCACCACAATTTAAGAAAGATGTAGACAATCTGGAACGTGTCCAGAGGAGGGGAACAAAGATGGTGAGGGGTCTGGAGACCAAGTCCTGTGAGGAAAGGTTGAAGGAGCTGGGTATGTTTAGCCTGGAGAGGAGAAGACTGAGAGGGGATAGGATGACCATCTTCAAGTACTTGAAGGGCTGTCATATAGAGGAGGGTGCCGAGTTGTTTTCTGTTGCCAAAGAACGTTGGACCAGAACCAACAGGTTTAAATTAAATAAAAAGAGTTTCCGTCTAGACATTAGGAAGAATTTTCTGTCAGAGCCCTTCCTCAGTGGAACAGGCTTCCTCGGGAGGTGGTGAGCTTTCCTTCCCTGGAGGATTTTAAGAAGAGGATAGATGGCCATCTGTCAGCAATGCTGATTAGCCACCAGGGCCATTAAATCCAACCCCCTGCACAATGACCCCTACTCCATGCCCAGAAGATGGCCAAGGTGCCCTCCCGCTCATCATCTGCCTAAGGTCATAGGATGAGCACTGCTGACAGATGGCCATCTAGCCTCTGCTTAAAAACCTCCAGGGAAGGAGAGCTTACCACCTCCCGAGGAAGCCTGTTCCACTGAGGAACCGCTCTAACTGTTAGAAAATTCTTCCTAATGTGTATGACCTTAAGCAGATGATGAGAGGGAGGGCACCTTGGCCATCTTCTGGGCATGGATTAGGGGTCAATGGGGGTGGGGGGGAGGTAGTTGTGAATTTCCTGCATTGTGCAGGGGGTTGGATTAGATTACCCTGGTGGTCCCTTCCAACTCTATGATTCTTTGATTCTATGAAATCTTCCTGGGACCACCTGTACAAAATTGCCTCTCACTTCCAGCTTAGCCTCTCTGCTTCTGCAGAGCCCTTTTTGCATCAGGCTGCTAGGGTGGAGTGTGGAGACAGAAGCCGAAGGTTCTCCTTGGTCGGCTGTCTGCTCTGGCCAGCTGGGCTCACATAATTCACCCCCCGGAAAAAAGTCCCTGTTGTCTAGTCTCGTCTTTTTGAGGCTCAAGCTGTCACCATGGAAATCTTTGGAGCCTCAGACTGCCGGCTCAGCAAGCGGTTGAATGGTGCTCTTGCAGCTTCCTTATAATCAAAGTCCCATTTAAAAACCAGACCCAAGGGTTGTTCCCCAGTCAGAAGTTGGGTGACAGGATGAAAATGGTGTGCATCTCTGTGTGAGTCTGTGTGCACTCATCCAATCCACATAGGGTTGCCAACCTCCAGGTGGTGGCTGGAGATCTCCTGCTATTACAACTCATCTCCAGGCAACAGAGTTCCCCTGGAGAAAATGGACACTTTGGCCATTAGACTCCATGGCATTGAAGTCCCTCCCCTCTCCAAACCCTGCCCTGCTCAGGCTCCACCCCCAAAATATCCAGGTATTTCCCAACCCAGAGCTGGCAACTCTAAACACCAGTCATCGGGAAAAACCCCAGACTGCCCCCTGGCTGCCAAGAAATGCAGTGCAGCTGGTCACAAGGGAACTTCCCTGGTGGTGGTGTGAAACCCAACCTGCTCCTCACCAGGCAGCCAAACCAAAGAACGGAGGGTGGGTAGAGGGACCCTCACATCAAGATTGTTGAGGCCAGAAGGCAGCTTCCCACCCATAGACCCAGCAAGGGACATGGCCCTGAGGGGCACAGCTGGAGACCCATCTCCAGGTGGGATGCAACTTCCAGTTCTGGGGTGGCACTGCTCTAGTAGGTGCCTCTAGAACAGGGGGAGGGGGTTCCTGCTGTTTGAATGGCTGAGCCACAGTTGGCCAACTCAGTTGTCTCATCAGCTGCTTTTCATTTCTTTTTTTGGGCGGGGAGCTCTCTTTGAAATGCTGACTTGCGCTTTCCCTCCATCTTCATCTCCCCTCTGCCCTGTCAGTAATGGGTGACTGTGGCATTTGGAGCCCTTTCTGCTGTTGGAATGACTGAAATGTCCAGGGAAGGGCATTTATTCTGATTAGTCTGCCTCATTACACAAACATAAATGTTATTTAAGCAAATGAAATCAAGCTGCCTCCTTGCTGTTCCAAGGTGGCCGGCCGTGGCCCTGCCGACAGAATGTGCCAGCAGAACCACATGCGCGGCCATTTGTTACTCTTTTGTTTGCACCGAGAATCAGTCTAATAAAACATTCATCAGAGGTTGGTCACAAAGGCTGGGGGAGGGGAAAGAAGCGGCTCGGTGGAGAATGCGGGCTCGCTGCTACAGGGAGATAACGCAGGGGATTTGCACTGGCTCAGCGGCCATTGAGGCAGGTTTTGGACAGGCATTGAGCAGACGGGAAACAAAACGAAACGATGCCTTTTCAGCATGGCACAGTGGGTTTTGATGATACCTCCATTTTTGTTTGTGGCCTAGAGGTTGAAGGAACACAGACCTTCAAAAAGGATGTGGACAGAATGGAGTGGGTGCAGAGGAGAGTGACGAGGATTATCAGGAGCCTGGAGACCAAGCCCTACGAGGAAAGGCTGAGGAGAATGTTCAGTCTGGAGAAGAGGAGGTTGAGGGGGGACATGATGGCTCTCTTGAAGTATATGAAGGGCTGCCACTTAGAGGTGGGCAGGGGGCTGTTCTTGTTGGCAGCAGGGGGTAGGGCTCAAAACAATGGGTTTAAATTGCAGGCGGAGAGGTAACAGCTGGATATTATGGAAAATTTTTACAGTAAGAGTTGTTGTACAGTGGAATCAGCTGCCTAGGGAGGTGGTGAGCTACCCCTCTCTGGTAGTCTTCAAGCAGAGGCTGTACAAACACTTGTCAGGGATGCTCTAGGCTGATTCTGCATTGAGCAAGGGGTTGGACTAGATGGCCTGTATGGCTCCTTCCAACTCTATGATTCCATGATTCAGACAGGTGGCCATCTCACCAGCAACCAGCAGTGCAAAGGTCCACGTTGGAATGGTGGAACATTTTAGAAGGGCTCTGTTTTTCTGCATAACCAGATGGGATGGGGGACAGTCCTTTCATGTCTGTTAGATCAAATGCCCCGAAAGCTGGATTTGAGCCTGACCATCACAGCAGGAGAGATTCATGATGCAAATCTTTGGAAGATTTTTTGTTTGTTTGTTGCAGAACTTCCACCGAGTTTAATGTTGCTTTACTCCCAGGCCAGTGTGGGCCAGCCATTCAAAAAAAAAAAAGAAAGAAAGAAATGAACAAAAGTCACAATTGTGCCCTTGTACCAAAAGCCCCCCCACCAAAAAAAGCAAAGTCTGAATGTATCAAAGAAGGAGAACTGACTTTAATAGACTCTGAAGAGTGCAGCTGTGCTTATGCTAGTGTGCAGGTTTTCTGTCAGTCAATAGAGGCACAGAGTTCAGGGCTAGCAGCCTTTGGCACATCTCATGGGTGGCATTTTGCATGAAGCCCAGACTTACAGCAGATGCTGCAAGTCCTCATGCTCAGCTTTTCTTTTTTAGGAAATAGAAGAAGAAAAAGAAGAAGAGTTGGTTTTTATGCCCCGCTTTTCTCTACCAAAAGGAGTCTCAAAGCGACTTACAATCGTGTTCCCTCCCCCTCCCCACAACAGACACCCTGTAAGGTAGGTGGGGCTGAGAGAGCTCGAAAAGAGCTGTGACTAGCCAAGGTCACCCAGCAGGCTTCATGTGGAGGAGTGGGGAAACAGACCCAGTTCACCAGATTAGAGTCTGCCGCTCATATGGAGAAGCAGGGAATAAATCCCAGAGAGCCAGCATGGTGTAGTGGTTAAGAGTGGTGGTTTGGAGCAGTGGAGTCTGGAGAACCAGATTCGATTCCCCACTCCTCCACATGAGCGGCGAAGGCTAATCTGGTGAACTGGATTTGTTGCCCCACTCCTATACGTGAAGCCTGCTGGGTGACCTTGGGATAGTCACACTCTCTCAGCCCCACCTAACTCACAGGGTGTCTATTGTGGGGCGGGGAAGGGAAGGTGATTGTAAGCTGGTTTTTACAATCAGCCATGATGTTGGAGAACTCAAGTTCCCAAGTGCACTGGGAATGTTGGACCTGGAAGAGGAGGGGCTTCACCTTTCCCTCCTGCAACTTTTCCTGAGCCAAATCAGCCATGGGGAAACCCTGTTTGCCCCACAGGATGTGGTGATGGCTGCCAACTTGGAAAGCTTTAAGAGTGGAGTGGACATGATCATGGAGGAGAGGGCTATTTATGGCTATTAGTAAATAATGGATCCTAGTCATGATGCATCCCTATTCTCTCCAGGATCAGAGGAGCATGCCTATTATATGAGGTGCTGTGGAACGCAGGCAATGCTGCTACAGCCGTCTTGTTTGTGGGCTTGCTGGAGGCACCTGGTTGGCCTCTGTATGAGCAGACTGCTGGACTTGACGGACCTTTGTCTGATCCAGCAGGGCTTTTCTTATGTTCTTTGGAGAGGGGTATCCATGGCTACTAGTAAAAATGGACGTGACTCATGATGCATACCTATTCTGTCCAGAATCAGAGGAGCATTCCTATTACATTAGGTGCAGTGAAACACAGGCAGGATAATGCTGCAGCAGTTGTCTTGTTTGGGGGCCTCCTAGAGGCACCTGGTTGGGCCACTGTGTGAACAGACGGCTGGACTTGATGGGCCTTGGTCTGATCCAGCAGGGCCTTTCTTATGTTCACTGTGGGGCCGCATGTACTGCAGGCAGTGCATGCAAATATGGCTGAATGGGATCTCATAGAATCATAGAGTTGGAAGGGACCACCAGGGTCATCTAGTCCAACCCCCTGCACAATGCAGGAATTTCACAACTACCTCCCCCACACACACCCAGTGACCCCTACTCCATGCCCAGAAGCTGGCCAAGATGTCCTCCCTCTCATGAACTGCCTAAGGTCATAGAATCAGCATTGCTGAAGGATGGCCATCTAGCCTCTGCTTCAAAACCTTCAGGGAAGGAGAGCTGACCATCTCCCAAGGAAGCCTGTTCCACTGAGGAACCACTCTAAACTGTCAGAAAATTCTTCCTAATGTCTAGACAATCTCCATATTCAGAAGCATCATGTGTCTGGATTCCAGTTCCTGAAAGCAGCATAGGTTTGCCAGTTGCCCACTGCGGGTGGGAGATCTGTCTCCAGCTCGCCCCTGCTGCGGCTCCAGTAACTTGCAGGAGAAAACAAACTTTTTTAAAAAATGCTGTTGGTACAACAGTGTTACATCACTTCTGGGGAAAACCCGAAAGTGATCTCACTCCTCTCTAAGAATAGCTGGAAATTCTATGAAAAACCCATAGAGTTTCCAGTAGTTGCTAGAGAGGAGTGGTGTGTGTCACTCCCAGGTTTTCTCCAGAAGTGATGCAACGCTGTCATGCTAATGGTGTCCCCCCATATCCTCACCCCCCTGATTCTCATGTGGTAGCTGAACTAGGGAGGTTTTGCCTAAAAGCCCTGCTTGTGAGTCTTCTGGTCAGCCACTGTTGAAAACAGGATGCTGGACTGGACAGATCTTGGTTTGATCCAGTTGGGCAGTTCTTATTTATTTATTTACTTTGTTTACTTTATTTATATCCTGCCTTTCTCCTCAATGGGGACCCGAAGCAGCTGACATCGTTCTCCTCTCCTCTGTTTTATCCTCACAACAACCTGTGAGGTAGGCTCAGCTGAGAGAGTGTGACTGGCCCAAGGTCACGCAGGTAACTTCGTGGCACGAATCCCTGGGGATTCAAACTTGGGTCAACCAGATCCTAGTCTGATGACCTCTGCACCACACTAGCTGTCTTACATTTTTATGGCACAAACTTTAGCTCCTGAACTTCCGTCTTGTGTACAACCCCTCACAGTGCTTATTTTTTTGTGCCTTCCTTCCTCCACACACATGCTTCATCGCTCCGGTTGCTCTTCTAGGACTGGGAGTGACAGATGCAGCGTGCCCCCGGTTGGTTCCACAAATGTATGTGTATGTTTTAGTACTGCAATAAAGACAGAAAATAGAAAGATTTTTTAAAAAAATTAAGGACCGGTTGTTTAAATAAGAAGGGCCTCTGTACTAAATATTTATGAAACCTGGCATTATCAAAAAGGTTAAAAAAATAGAGGTTATTTAAATTTAATTTGCATTTAGATTTTCAAGTCAGGTTATTATATCGCAGAAACATGCTAAAATTAAATCCATAATGTGCATTACAGCAGCTCGAGCAAATTGTACCTTGGAGCCATTTCTATTTCGAATGCAAGCTGCCTGCCTCTTCTCTCCCCCATCAAGGGTAAGTAAACCCGCAAATCTTTTTCAGCAGCTCTTTTATTATCCCTATTAGTGAATCAGCGGTGAGTCAGTGGTAGTGAATGTGGACAGCTTGTGTGGATCAGGGGCTCTCTGAACCAGGAGGATTTGAATAGCCAAAGGAAGGGGCAACTCATCTTTGGTACCGATGCCGAGATCCTCAGAAAGAAATTGTGTGAAAATGGTGTTACCTTGATCACAGTGACAGTTTTCTGTTTGAGCCGAGAAGCCTGTAGTGTTGAATTACTGATTTGTTCACAAGTTAAAATGAGGAGTCCTTTCTCTCTCTGCTTTGCATGGGGGGGGGGGGTGCTATGGCTCAGTGGAAGAACCACTGCTTGGCATGCAGAAGGTCCCAGGTTCAATCCCCAGCATCACCAGTTAAAAGGACCAGGTCATAGGTGATGTGAAAGACCTTGCTCTGTCTGAGCCTCTGGAGAGCTGCTGTCAGTCTGAGTAGACAATACTGACCTCGATGAACTGATGGTCTCATTCGGTATAAGGCAGCTGTGGAGCGGCTGTGGCTCAGTGGTAGAGCATCTGCTTGGCATGCAGAAGGTCCCAGGTTCAATCCCCGGCTTCTCCAGTTAAAGGGACTAGGCAGGTAGGGGATGTGAAAGACCTCGGCCTGAGACCCTGGAAAGCCGCTGCTGGTCTGAGTAGACAATACTGACTTTGATGGACTGAGGGTCTGATTCATTATAAGGCAGCTTCATGTGCTCATGTGTTCATGCATACTTCTGTATTATTTTGCCATATTACAGGAATTTACAAGAAAGACAAAAGCTTGCCCCATTTCACAAGTGTCACCCCTCGGGACAGGATTCTTCCCCTTCCCCTTCCCCTTCCCCTCCGGAAAGGCGAGGTTTGTAGCTCAGGAGAAGCCGGGAGAAGATAGCCTGCAGAGGGTTGGCAGATAACTTAGTGTGTGTCTGGTTGCCCGCAGGCATATTTGGCAGGCATTCGCAGAACACTTGCAAATATCTTTAATAAGGATGCTTCTAAAAATGCCAGCAGTTTTGGATCAAGCAGGGGAGTTTATTTACCAATTTGTACTCTGCATCTTCCAAATTTCGGAGCGGTTGACAACATATGTCACATAATCACATACAATAAAACACATAATAAAATAGCAACAACGTCTACCACAAGCGAACTTCAACAGATCACAATAAATAGCATTACAGCACAGAACCAGAAAGAATCGTTTTTAGGGTGAAGAAAAATTACTTTACAAATGGCAGTTTCCCAGGTTTTTCATGTCATGAAGCATCTTCTGATAGATGCGATCATATCACATCATATGATATCATATCCCTATGAGAGAGAAGGCAATTTTCATCATCTCGTGGGCAGCATCAGGTCCTGAAAGTCTTCTGGGCCATGGCAGATATGGTTTTTACCACATGGGGGACTAATCAGGCAAGAGTTCATTTGGATTAGTATTTATGTAAATATGTAGAAAGACATTCGCATCAGCCTGAAACAACCAAATTGTTCTGCATCCCTAAAACTCTCTTAAAGGGAGCCTTTTGCCTCCCATCCTAAATGTAGACTATCACTTGATGGGCTGTTCAGTTAGAGGAGGGCAGGGAGCTGTTCATGCTGGCAGCAGAGGAGAGGACTCACAATAATGGGTTTAAATTGCGGGAGGAAAGATACCGGCTGGATATTAGGATTTATTTATTTTTTCACATTAAGAGTTGTTCAACAGTGGAATTGGCTGCCCAGGGAGGTGGTGAGCTCCCCCTCACTGGCAGTCTTTAAGCAGCGGCTGGACAAGCACTTGTCAGGGATGCTCTAGGTTGATCCTGCTTTGAAGAGGGGGTTGGACTAGATGGCCTGTGTGGCCCCTTCCAACTCTTTGATTCTACGATTCTATCAAAGGGGGGGCTGAACTCCTAGTGAGATCCTGGTCCAGCCCTTTGGAGAAATGGGTCTGGAATGGGCCATGGCTGAAGGCACCCCCCTCCCTGCTGACGGCCCTCAGACAGTGATGGGAGGAGCATAGATTGCAAATGGGAAATACTGGGACAGATTGTCCTTCAGGTGTGTAGGTCCGAGGCGATGAAAGGCTTTAAAGCCCCAAACCAGCTCCTCAGATTGAGTCCAGAAACACATCAAATCAACCCCGTGGGCTTAGACCAGGATGGCCCCACCTAGTGCAATGTGAACAAAAGATTTACACCCCTTGATAACCTTACTGCAGTATTTTCTTCTACTGCTTTCCAAAAGGCCCTGAGGGGGTTGAAAGTCCTGAGGGCTGCTGTTGTGTCCCGACAAGATGACTGAAATCGCAGGCCCATGGGAGTGAGAGAGCCACCCCCAGGCCCCACTTTCATTGATCTTCCTTGGGATCACTGGAAGATCAAGTTACCCATGGAAGATCAAAGGGGTGGGGAGAGATTTAGAGCGCTGCTGGCTGACAATTCATGCCAAATCAGAAAGAGCACGTTGTAAGAGTCACCTGAAAGCTCAGGAGGTGGAAAGGACTGCCGAGGAAAGGGCTTTCTTCTCGGCCACTGCTACACCTGTGGAATCTCATCCTGTGGAGTGACTTAAAATTCATCGGTTCGTGTAGGTTATCCGGGCTGTGTGACCGTGGTCTTGGTATTTTCTTTCCTGATGTTTCGCCAGCAGCTGTGGCAGGCATCAAAGATGCCTGCCACAGCTGCTGGCGAAACGTCAGGAAAGAAAATACCAAGACCACGGTCACACAGCCCGGATAACCCACACGAACCGATGACCTCTGACCATGAAAGCCTTCGACAATATTTTGATTTAAAATTGTAGAGAGACTGTACAGTGACCCTCCTGGCTGCTAAATTCCTGTGGAGAGAAAACAAACAGCTTCCACGCCAGGGCTCAGACGGCATTCAGGTCCACATTTGCACCTGGTCTCAACCCAATAACCTGATTTAATAATAATTAAATGGAGGGTCTGAGGCTTGGGGGGGGGCTGTCTTCCTCCAGCATGGTGTAGTGGTTAAGAGTGATGGTTAGGAGCGGTGGACTCAAATCTGAGGGACCGGATTGGTTTCCCCACTTCTCCACATGAAGCCTGCTGGGTGACCTTGGGCCAGTCACAGCTCTCTCCGAACTCTCTCAGCCTCACCTACCTCACAAGGTTCCTGTTGGGGGGTGGGGAGGAAAGGCAATTGTAAGCCGGGTTGAGACTCCTTAAAGGTAGAGAAAGTCAGCATATAAAATCCAGCTCCTCCTCCTCCTCCTCCTCCTCCTCCTCCTCCTCCTCCTCCTCCTCCTCTTCTTCTTCTTCTTCTTCTTCTTTTTCTTCTTCTTCTCCTTCTCCTTCTCCTTCTCCTCTCTCAATACTGGCCTTTCTTTGCCCCCATTCTGCTAGTCAGAAAATTCTCTTTTGCCAGGCGACAACACGCTCCACTGGTGCTGGGATTTATGTCTGTCATTCGCAGGAAGTGGCTCACATGCCGCATATTTAGACAGTGACTCAGGGTTATGAAGTGTTGTTGAAAGGCAGAATTTAAAATCTTCTTCCATCTCCTCTTGTTATTTTGACAAAAGCATTTCCGTCCACTTCTTGCCTCGCCCTTTCCTATCAGGCCTCCTGCCTCAAAGGACCTCTCTTTGCTTCAACGTCTGCATTCAAGGAGTGCAGAAGAAGGGGCTGAACGCCTCTCCTAACCATCCAAGCAATTCAGCCCTAGAAAGTGTGGTCTAGGGAGCTCTTTGCGACTCATTCCTTTTCCTTTGAGGCTCTTGAGAAAGGGCCAGGCAGGGTCAAGATCTTCGTCACCCTCTTCCGTCTTTCCATCTTACAAAGGGAGCCAGCGTGGTGTAGTGGTTAAGAACAGTTGTTTGGAGTGGTGGACTCTGATCTGGAGAACCGGGTTTGATTCCTCACTCCTCCACATGAACGGCGGAGGCTAATCTGGTGAACTGGATTTGTTTCCCCACTCCTACACATGGAAGCCAGCAGGGTGACCTTGCGCTAGTCACAGTTCTATGAAGAGCTCTCTCAGCCCCACCTACCTCACAGGTGTCTATTGTGGGTAGGGTTGCCAACCTCCAGGTACTAGTTGGAGATCTCCTGCTATTACAACTGATCTCCAGCCAATAGAGATCAGTTCACCAGGAGAAAATGGCCGCTTTGGCAATTGGACTCTATGGCATTGAAGTCCCTCCCCTCCCCAAACCCCTCCTTTCTCAGGCTCCACCCCAAAAACCTCCCGCCAGTGGTGAAGAGGGACCTGGCAACCCTAGTGATTGTAAGCTGGTTTGAATCTCCCGAAAGTGGTAGAGAAAGTCGGCATATAAAAACCAACTCTTCTTCTTCTTTTACTTTTGGAAGCTCCTACCCCCCAAAATCTTGTTGGTCTCTAAGGTGCTACTGGACTCAGAGCTAGCTGTTCTATTGCAGACCAACATGGCTGCCCTCTGAGACTCTCTTCCATCCTTGTGATTCTGTGATCCTCTTTCTCCAGAGTCATGCATGAATCAGCTTTCCATTTCATTCTGAATTTTAAAACCAGCATTATGGATTTGATCTGGTCAGGCATCATCAATAGACTTGCCAGTTGCCCAGTGGGGCCGGGCAAAAGCTCTCCAATCCACCTGACTGCCTGCTGACTCTCAGATGGTCAGTGAGCCAGGTGAAAGGAGAGGCACGCAACACACAGGACTCATGGGACGTACCAACGTTACTTCTGGGTTTGCCCGGAAGCGACGCAGACACTCTAGCAATCTCTGCCGAAAACCTATTGGAAACCATAGAGTTTTGGCAGAGATTGTTAGAACAGCCGTGTCAAGTGGGTCGCGCATGTGTGCATCATGCACCCCCAGCCACACCCCTGCAAAGCTTTTGCCGGTGAGGCAGAGGGACCTGGCAAACCTAATCATTAAGTAGGGTTGCCAACATCCAGGTACTAGCTGGTAATCTCCTGCTGTTACAACTGATCTCCAGCTGATAGAGATCTGTTCATCTGCAGAGAATGGCGGCTTTGGCTATTGGACTCTATGAAATTGATGTCCCTCCCCTCTTCAAATCCCACCCTCTTCAGGCTCCGGCCCAAAAATCACCCGCCGGTGGTGAAGAGGGACCTGGCAACCCTATCATCAAGCCTGAAGCGAGCAGGTTTTGTTTATTTCACACACACACACACACACACACACACACACACACACACACACACACACACACACACTGTATAGGGAGACATTGGGGAATGACCTTCAGGGGTTCCTAGCCATGGAAGAAGAGGGAGAGCCACTTTCTCCATCGTTTTGGTTGCTTTCCCAACAGCAACATTCCAGAAGATTCTAGGAGAGTTGCGCCCAGCGTCCAACCCACTGACAGTGTCATGGAACTGAAACTGTTGGTTGTGTGGATCTGGGCCGCTTTCAGCAGTTTGTGAAGCAGCAGGTGATTGTTTCCCTAAATGCCAGGCGTGCGATTTCCACATCCCTGTTGCAAGTGGGTTGAACAAAGCCAATCTCTGCTTATGTGCAGCAGGCAGAAGCTTTGCCTATGGGAGAAGCCCAGAAGGCCAATCTCTGCCAAGGGGCACTGGGATGAGGAAAGGGGCCCAGCCAGTTCTCTGAGACCCCTTTCCTGGGCTTACTGAAACTGGGTCACATAACAGTTTGCAGGTACCTTCCCCGTCCGATATCTGCTGCAGCGTTTGTCCTAAACAAGCCCCTCTTTCCGATGCTGAAAATGAAGGCGAGGGGAAAATCCCCTGGCAAGGTTGTGCCGAGGCAAACAAGTTTGCTGGGCTTCACCTCCAAAGCCAGTCTAAGCTCCATGGCAACTGATTGGCCTTCCTTCTGAAGAGCATCTGGGCTGTGGAGCTCCATCCGGATTTCAACAGTCAATCCATTTCTAAACTAAACAACAGCAAATGAACACCAAAGTTAATCTCAGGCCAGCAGGGAGACTGACAGCGAGACCCACAAAGAACATAACTTTTTGCAGAGAGAGAGAGAGAAAAAAAAACACACACTCCGCTAAAAGAAAAACTGGAAGTTTTTCTGTTTCAGACAATTCACAGTATCATAGAGTTGGAAGGGACCACCAGGGTCATCTAGTCCAACACCCTGCACAATGCTGGACATTCACAACTACCTCCCCCCCACACCCCCAGTGACCCCTACTCCATGCCCAGAAGATGGCCAAGGTGCCCTCCCGCTCATCGTCTGCCTAAGGTCACAGAATCAGCACTGCTGACAGATGGCCATCTAGCCTCTGTTTAAAAGCCTCCAGGGAAGGAGAGCCCACCACCTCCCGAGGAAGCCTGTTCCACTGAGGAACTGCTCTAACTGTCAATAAATTCTTCCTAATGTCTAGACGGAAACTCTTTGGATTTAATTTCAACCGATTGGTCCTGGCCCGACCTTCTGGGGCAACAGAAAACAACTTGGCACCATCCTCTATATGACAGCCCTACAAGTACTTGAATTGTTGCTTTACTCTTGAAGAGGTGGTAAAACCAATGAAAGAGATAATTTTATTAAGATGTCCATAGAAGAAGAGTAAGATTTGGGATGTCCCTGTGTCTGGATAAATGTAATGGGCTGACATCTCCATTCTTAGGGTTGCCAACTCTGGGTTGAAATACTCCTGGAGATTTCAGGGTGGAGCTTGGGAAAGAAGGAGTTTGGGGAGGGGAGGGACCTTAGTTGGCCATAATGTATGGTTACCAACCTCCAGGTGAGCCCTGGGCATCTCCCAGAAATGCAACTGATCCCCAGACAGCAGAGATCAGTTCCCCTGGAGAAAATGGCTGCTTTGGAAGTAGGGTTGCCCGCTCTGGGTCAGGAATTACCTGGAGATTTTGGAGGTGGAGCCTGAGGAAGGTGGGGTTTGGTGGGAGGGACTTCAATGCCATAGAGTCCAATTGCCAAAGCGGTCATTTTCTCAAGGGGAACTGATCTCTATCACCTGGAGAACAGTTGTAATAGCGGGATATCTCCAGCCACCACCTGGAGGTTGGCAACCCTGTTTGGAAGGTGGACTCCAGGGATTTTCCAACCCAACCCTAATGCCATTTCTCCCAGAGAACTGATCTTAGTAGTTTAAAGATCAGCTGTAATTGCAGGGGATCTCCAGTCCCCACTTGGAGACTGGCAACTGTTCCCAATCTCTATAACCACCGATGGTGGGAACAAGTTAGTTCTCTAGTGGGGATGTGAACACATGAAGCTGCCTTCTACTGAATCAGACCCTCTGACCATCAAAGTCAGTATTGTCTACTCAGACTGGCAGCGGCTCTCCAGGGTCTCAGGCAGGGGTCGTTCACATCACCAACTTGCCTAGTCCCTTTAACGGGAGGTGCCGGGGATTGAACCCGGGACCTTCTGCATGCCAAGCAGATGCTCTACCACTGAGCCACGGCCCCTCACCATGTAGTCAAGGAAAGTAGAGGTTCAAATGATAAAGACTATGCAGCCAGACTGAGCCTATCAAGCGGCCCTGGTCCAACTGAGAGCTTCTGGATGTTGGCCAAGCAAAGTCTTTGAAGCAGGCTCGTATTATCAGTGTCAACAAGGGTGGATTCGCAGCCTGTGCTTGATGGCGTTCCAGCAAAGCAGCGTTTGTGGTGTCCTCCTCGCACTGAACTGCAGATAGTCTCTTGGTTTAATATTGCCGTGTATTAGTTCAGCATCAGTTGTCTCGGCTGGTATTTGTGTTGATTTCACATTTCATTGTATTTGTTGGATTGTTAATGCTAGTCAGACAATGTAATCTACATACAGTGGTTCACATCATTGTTTTATGCTTCAGTTAAATTACAGTCTAGTGTGTTGTGCACCTCTCTGGATTTTTATTCTTTCTCTCTAATATCTCTTCTCAGCGGTAAGCAGCATGAGATGCTTTTGATAAACTCTCCAGCTGATAAAAGATACAACAAGGGCAGAATAAGATGCTCCTGGGTCCTGAAGGACTGCCGGCCTCGCCTTCCTCTAGCAGAGCTAGAAAGGGGACATTGGCTCCCGGTCAAACTGGAGCAGTTGCCTTGTCATGGGCATAGAATCATAGAGTTGGAAGGGACCACCGGGGTCATCTAGTCCAACCCCCTGCACAATGCAGGAAATTCACAACTACCCTCCTCCATACACACCGCCAGTGACCCCTACTCCATGCCCAGAAGAGAGCCAAGGTGCCCTGCCTCTCATCATCTGCCTAAGGTCATAGATTCAGCATTTCTGACAGATGGCCATCTAGTCTCTGCTTAAAAACCTCCAGGGAAGGAGCACTTACCACCTCCAGAGGAAGCCCGTTCCACTGAGGACCAGCTCTAACTGTTAGAAAATTCTTCCTAATGTCTAGATGGAAACTCTTTTGATTTGATTTCAACCCGTCGGTTCTGGTCCGACCTTCTGGGGCAACAGAAAACAACACTGCACCCTCCTCTCTATGACAGTCCTTCAAGGACTCGAAGATGGCTCTCATATCCCCTCTCAGTCTTCTCCTTTTCAGGCTAAACATACCCAGCTCCTTCAACCTTTCCTCACAGGACTTGGTCTCCAGACCCCTCAGCATCTTTGTTGCCCTTCTCTGGACACGTTCCAGCTTGTCTACATCTTTCTTAAATTGTGGTGCCCAAAACTGAACACAGTGCTCTAGTTGAGGTCTAACCAGATCGGAGTAAAGCAATACCATCACTTCGCATGATCTGGACACAACTGTGCTCCAGTTGTCCTTCTGCAAGTGGGGACAATGCTTCTCTGGAACTGCTGGATAACAATCACATGACACCCCCACAGTATGCTGTTGTCTTGTAGGACCATTACATTTGAACTGGAAAAAATGCCCGCTTTGGAAGGTGAACTCTATGACATTATACTC
This sequence comes from Euleptes europaea, assembly GCF_029931775.1. Lineage (NCBI taxonomy): Eukaryota > Metazoa > Chordata > Lepidosauria > Squamata > Sphaerodactylidae > Euleptes > Euleptes europaea. Next base: position 995,598 of record NC_079317.1, read on the forward strand.
CATTACAATCACCTTCCCCTCCCCACGACAGACACCCTGTGAGGTAGGTGAGGCTGAGAGAGTGTGACTAGCCCAAGGTCACCCAGCTGGCTTCGTGTGTAGGAGTGGGGGAACAAATCCAGTTCACCAGTTTAGCCTCTGCCGCTCATGTGGAGGAGTGGGGAATCAGACCCGGTTCTCCAGATCAGACTCCACTGCTCCAAGTACGAGCTTGTATGTTTTTCGGTTCCCCTTCCTTTTCTTAGCCTTCCACCCTATAGGCAGGTAGCTTGTCAGGGAAAGATTTCACCGTTTTAATAATAGCCTTCTTTTCCCAGTCGGTAAAATTATAATTGTATTTGCAAAAAACCCTTAACCTTTTTTAAAAAACGTATTTTTATTAGTAAAATAAAAAAAACTTATTTTATTTTAAAATGCTTATTCCCCTTCTTCTTTTCAGTGTTGGTCTGAATCTCGACCTCGATATGCATAGGGTTAATGCTCTCAATATTTAACATTCCACAATGCACACATTTTCTCCTTGCTAGCAGAAGGACACTTGTGCTAGTTCCAGGGGCTGCACATGTCCTAGCGGGCAATGTATGGCTCAGTATTCACCCTGGCTCAGAAAGCAGGCAGATGATTGAGTCAAAGCAGACTCACCGTTTCCGGGAGGCTTCCCTGGATTCTTTCTGTTTCTTGTTGCCAAAAGACAAACGGAGATGATGTTTTGAGGCTTCTGCAGAATGGGTGACGTTGGTTCATTTATTAAAATTATGCCTCTTTTTTCTGCACAGCGGCAGCGTGATCGTCCCCATTGAAATTCACAGAACACTTTGCTGTTTCCTCTCCGTAATGGCCTCTTTGGTGAACTATTATGGGTATATTGCTTAAGAGCCAGGAAATATAATTAGCTAATTCGCACCTGCAGATAATTATTGTGCAGCCAGAGCTCCCTTTGTTGGGGAATTTAATAATGTGACAGAGAAGAAGTAAACAAAATTAAGGATAATAAGCCAATTATTTCCTAACTCTGGGCTATTTATTTATTTATTACTCCAGCCCTGAGGATGCAATTGTCATGCTTGTTCAGAGGAAATTATAACACTGTCACGGATTGATCTGACAGCTGGCGCTCCATTTCGGTCTCTGGATGGTCGATCTGCAAAGGACGTGGTCATCAGGATGAGCAAAGAGCCCTCTTGAAATGTGGAACCTGAAAGAGACCAGGAGAGATGGGAGGAGGGGAAAAATCTGAGCATTTTTCTGGTTAACCTTCTCAGCAATCCCCAGACTCTCTGTCCTTGCACAAGGCTCCACACTGGCAACTGCTCTTCTCAGGAAGCTGGCACACTCCGTGCCCATTAAGGGAGTGGCAGGAAGCACATGAAGACCAGAAATGTCAAAACTATGGGGTCTCAAGGTGATCTCTTCCTTTCCCTGAAAAAAAAAAATCCTTCTTAGCATGGATTTTCTCAAGTAGGATGACTACAAAGGAGGCCCATCTGGTCAGAAGGGGCCAGGGTCAAGAACAGTTTCCAAGAAGGGTCGCCAGTCTGGTGGGCTAGCCCAGTTGACCCCTGGTATCAGTGTCCATTCACTTGGTCTGTCAGGATCATACAATCATAGAGGTGGAAGGCACCACCAGGGTCATCTAGTCCAACCCCCAGCACAAAGCAGGAAATTCACAACTACTGTAGGATGTGTTCCCACAGGGGAGCGGCCACAGCTGTATACTGTTCCAGTGGCAAAATAATGACTTCTTGGTCTTTCTGTACTTTTGCTTTGACGTCAAGGCTCTTTTGGTGCGCATGAATCAGATGGCATGACTCAGCTTTACAGCCCCAACGCTGTTCCAAAGAAGGCAGTTGGATCCCCTTGGTGAAGTCAAAATGTGTGCTGAGGATCTGGGACGTTTTTGCAGCTGCTGGCTGTTTTACGATGTTTATGTAGCTGAAAGCTGAGCACGTGGCCTTATGCTGACGGAGGTGTCCTGAGATCTGAGCTGATGCAATCCTGCACCTGTTGGTGACTTGTCAACCACTATACTTGCAAACGAGCAAATAAATTGACTTCAATGGGAAGGTGAAATAAACCCAAGTTTGTTTCATTAGCAGAACTAAGATTCTAAGTCAGAGCAACAAAAACAACAATGCGGAAAAGGAGAATGAAGAATTAATACAGAATCTGCAGAAAATGGTTATCAGTCAATGCAGGGAGCAAACAGAAGTGGTCTTAGTGATTCTGAGAAGAGACAGATAGACCTCCCCAGGGAGGGAGTTCCAAAGTTTCGGCATCATTCATGACCAAGAAGGCCCTTTCTCAGGTTGCCGCCCGTCTAAAGCCTTTGAAGATGACCATAGTGGATGAGCAAGTTCATACAGGAGAAGGTTGTCCTAAAGTTATGCTGGCCCCTGGCTATATAGGTAGGGTTGGTCTCCCCTAATGCATAGATGCAGAAGCCCCCACAAGGCAAGGCAAGGAAACTCTACCTCTGCCAGCGTGGGGTAATGGTTATGAGTGGTGGACTCTAATCTGGAGAACCGGGATCTATTCCCCACTCCTCCACATGAAGCCTGCTGGGTGACCTTGGGCCAGTCACAGCTCTCTTAGAGCTCTCAGCCCTGCCTACTTTGCAAGGTGTCTGTTGTGGGGAGAAGAAGGGAAGGAGATTGTAAGCCGCTTTGAGACTCCTTAAGGTAGAGAAAAGTGGGGTATAAAAACCAACTCTTCTTCTTCTGCTGTTACTGTGAAGGTACACAGTTCTTTGACAGCCATATGAAGTGGACGGTAGATGGTGGACAGACGGGAAAATCAGACATTTGGCTCAGTGGTGATCACTGCTGTTGAACACGGTATGGTTGCCCATCAAACATGTTTGCTGCTATGTTCATGGCCCCCTTAGGCCACACCAGGCAAGCCAGAAGGATGGACTGACAGAATCGGGTCGTTTCAGATGTGTAGCCACTGATGGTGTTCGGGCACAGTTCTGCAAGAAGTGGTGGGACAGATGAGCCATGAGCCACTGTTCCTTTCATGGCACCACCAGTGGCCATTCATCAGCCATAGAGGCCAGGGCTGTAACTGGGGGGGTGAGGGGAGCATCTGCCACCACTGTGGCATGCAGAAGGGGCAGCAGAACTGCCTCTCCTACAGGAGCCTCTGTGCTGGGTAGAAGAGGCAATCCTACCTCCCTCTCTGCATGCCACAGGGATGGTGACTGGGTAGAAGAGGCAATCCTACCTACCTCTCTGCATGCCACAGAGATGACGCCCCCCGCCCCCCCCCCCCCAACTACGGCCCTGATAGAGGCAGGAGCACACAGTGCTCTGGATATCTAGGGCTCAGAACCTTGCCTGTTAGCTTCCCTTTGGGTTTTAGTTAAAAACATGTTCAAAAATAAAACCAACGTCTGGTGGAGCACCGTGTGTGTGTGTGAGTGTGTGTGTGTGTGTGTGTGTGCGTGAAGTGCCATCAAGTCGCTTCCGACACGTGGCGACCGTATGAATCAAAGTCCTCCAAAATGTCCTGTCTTTCAAAGCCTTGCTCAGATCTTGCAAACTTACGGCCGTGGCTTTCTTTATTGAGTCCATCCATCTCTTGTTGGGTCTTCCTCTTTTCCTGCTGCCCTCAACTTTTCCTAGCATGACTGTCTTTTCCGGTGACTCTTGTCTTCTCATAATGTGACCAGTTTCGTCATTTTAGCTTCTAGGGTCAGTTCAGGCTTGATTTGATCTATAACCCACTGATTTGTTTTTTTTGGGCAGTCCACGGAATCCGTAACACTCTCCTCCAACACCACATTTCAAAGGAATCTACTTTGGAGCACCTTACAACACTTATTTCAACATGTTCTTTTGTGAATCGGAGCTCACTTCTTTAGATATGTTTTGAAATGTCATGGATGTCCCTCTTGGCATCTTGCTAGTTAACTTCCTCTACAGAAAAGGGTGAACAGGGAGCAAAAATGCCCTCCTAAGCAAAGGACCTGCTGTGAGTGATGTAGATCTTCATTCTGTGTTCCCCCCCACTGGGTTGGTGAGGTGCGAAATACCCTGGGAAGTTGAAGGGCCAGAATGAGTTGTTCACAACATCTTTCCCCTTGTTCAGCAAAGCTGAAAGTAATTTCTATGCCTACTCAGCAAACGTGTGACCAGCGAGGCATGAAAGGTTCTCTGCTTTGTCTTCTGGAATGCGCTGAATCTGCTTAGCCAGGAAGATAATAATTATGAGTGCGTGTTTATTCAGTGCATGAGGCGTCAGAACCAAAGAAGCTTCTTGCCTGGGAATGATGGTGACCCCCGCTTCATGCCCACCAGGGAACATTCTAGTATCATATTTGGATAGAGCACGTGGCGGGGCCTGAGGGACAAACAATCCTGCCGATCGCTGCCTTTGCTCGTGCTCCTGGGAGGGAACTGAAATGAGATAAGTGAGTCAGTAGGGGTGAAAAGGAAAGACGGGCCCATTCATGGAAACACCACTGATCACATTCCTTTTCAACCTGAAGTAACTCTGACTGCCCCCACAATGTGGGAGGAGATGTCATGTAGTCCCATGAGAAAGCCACCAGACTGTAGGACCTTGGTTTATCTTGCAGTCCCGTGCAGCCTTATTGCCATATATACACTGAGATACTAAGTGAGAAGCTGCATTTGTGGTGATGCATTCCACCAATCATAGAATCATAGAGTTGGAAGGGACCACCAGGGCCATAAAGTCCAACCCCTGCACAATGCAGGAAATTCACAACTACCTCCCCCCTCCACACCCCTAGTGACCAGAGGATGGCCAAGATGCCCTCCCTCTCATCATCTGCCTAAGGTCACAGAATCAGCATTGCTGACAGATGGCCATCTAACCTCTTCTTAAAAACCTCCAGGTGTTACCCGAATATTATATTTGCCTACGTGTAGGTGCAGATGTCTACGTGCAACCCTACTCTGCAACACACCACCCAGATAGCCTTTCAAATGGGGAGTCTCCGGAGAGAGGTGGTTCCCAGGGCTAAGCCGTTCAGTCCCCTTTGCGTTGCTGAGAAGATAGCTCAGCTGGCGGCTGGACTTAGGGCTGAAAGAATGAAGGGGGGAGAAGCCAACCCACAAGATAGCGCTCGCTAGAGCCACACACTCAGGCACACACACACTGTCATGTTACGTGACAATTGGTTTTTGGTGGAAAACTGGTCAAAATTCAAAGCGTCTCAAAAACTTTTTCCTACGTCTACACGCTAAATACACACGTGTCGACTCATGTGCATTCAGACGTGTAGGAGTGCCCGCATTCCTCCACCAGTAATCTGTTACCCGAATTGCTCCTTTATATGGGGAAATTAGCTGAGCAATCGGCAACTATGTATTTTTAGAGCGGTATCGCACTCAACTATACCAGAATCCGTTTAATGAGACGTTTGAATAAAGACAGAGGCTAGGAGTTCCAAATTAAACAGTGTTTATGTATTCAAGCATTCAAAATGGTGTAACACAAACATACAACGAGACTAAGAAATCAAAGAGAGGAATTACAGAGACTTTTGCCATGTGGCAGGCAGAGGAGGAAATATACTGCACCTCTCTTCAGAGTAGTTGTCCGTCCTGAATTCCATGCAGCTTTGGGGGATAAAAAGGGGACGGGGGGGGGCTAGGTGTCCAAGCATGAACACCCACTCTGGCAGAGTGCCAGGCAGTATGGAGGGGAAGGCCCAAGGGAGAGAGAGAGCGAATGGGCTCAGAGTACCCCAATTATACTGTTTTTCTGGGGGCGGGGAGAAGGGTTTAACTCCTCCTAGGTTCCCAGGTGGCAAAAAGGTGACAAAGGATTAAGCTGTGGGGTAGTGAGAATTTGGAAATCTATTATAATTCCAATGGTTTTTGCAATCCCAGGAGAAGTCAGGAGTCTCACTGATTGGCTTAATGGCTTGAAACAAAAGGTGCGATCACTGCTAATGTCTGGAGATCGTTGCTGAAGAGCGAGTCATTGTTATCTTAATGTCTGCTGAATGGCTTTGCTGAACTAGTCCGATGTTGCAAGGGGGGGGGGGGTGCTGGTGCAGGCTACATGCCTGGACATATTCCCTACAATATGGCTTTCACTAGAGCAGGATACACAGGAACATGGTTGCCCTCTGGTTTGCTGGAGGGACTGCTTTGGCTGCTGCTCTTTGACTGCTGGTTTCGAGGGATGAAGAGAAGTCCTTTCCATGGCGGCACAGGCTTGCCACTTGGTCTGGAGAGGCTGCTGCACACATCTGCCGGGGTTGCCATGACCAGTCCAGGAGATTGGCAACCCATTAGGCTACAGTTCCCCCCCTTGTTGACGTCGACACTTCTAGTGGAGATGTCAACACAACTGGAGAAGACGACCTGGATACTTGCTTGAAGACCTTGATTGAAAATGCATAAACCTGAGATGCACAAGCCAAAGGGGTCTGGGAACCATTTGACTAATCTAAAACCAGGCCAGGTTAAAAAGGGGACTGCCTATGGAACTCAGTACTCTTTAGAGAGGAATATGAATTCTTGAATTTGCAAGCCTATTTAAAACAACTACATTGGATGGCTCAATGCAGCAGGTTCAATTTTCAATACATTCAATACTGATAAACAGCAAATAAAGCAATGCTCTTACTAAGCTCAAATTACATTTCTAAACTATGAAACTAAAATCTGGAATATAGATATCATACAGGCACTTAATGATTAAAGAATAACATGGTTAAATATTGTGCAAAGAGAAAAAAAAAACCTTGGGCATGATTGCTGGCAGAAGAAAAAAACTCTGTGCACTTGAAGTAAAGGATAGTTAACAAAAGAAAAAGAAAAAAAACAACCCGCTGGTTTCCGAATGCATCGTGGAAAAAGGAAAAGCATAGCATCTCCCCCCCTGGAGTCTCAAAAGAGCTCAAAGTTCTACAGTCGGGGAAGGGTTAAACAAAATCTTAATGGTTGCTTTCAACCGGCTGGAATTGGCTCTTCTTCTCAAGGCAGGTTGGCTCGGGCACTGCACATCTCACTTTCATTCTTGATCATATGCTTTGCAAGAAAATGATTTTATTTGGAAAAAATAAATAAATAAAGACTTAAACCTCAAAGAAAAGTCACACAGAAAGTGCATGTCTCTAGTTGTAGGGGACTAGGGTCTTATGCTTGAAAGGTTACTACATAATAATATAAAAACATATGGGAGGTTCACAGACTTAAACTAGGCAAAACAAACGTAGTGGCTCCAAGGGGCAATCCCTTGCAGCCTGTATTGTACACATTGAAGAATACACATATGAAATCACCCCTCTCCCTCCTTGGCGAGAGCAATCAAAGTGGTGGCCGCTGGATCTTGGATGTTTTCCTTGGGGCATATCCAGGTCTGTCCAGGAGGTTGGCACAAGAGAGAGCCCTGGATATTAATATCAGCGCAGGGTCCCACTTGAACCAGTTATGGCAATACATAGATACGAGGGTTACACAGAAACTGACTGCTATATGGGAGGGGGAGACACTTGGTTTTAAAGCAGAGATCCAGTTTTTAATTATGCCCTGTCAGCAAGGAAAGATTTCGTAGTTGTTCCCTTCCCTGTGCATTCTCGCAAGCCCATTGTTGACTACCCTCCCTCCTTTGGCGACCTTTGGGGCACCTTGCCCACAGGCTGGCTGCAGCAGGATCGTTGCTGACCAGGAGTCTCTTGCCTGGAGGTGGCATAGAGGAACAACAGAGGAGCATACAGCAGGGAGTTCCAGCAGTAGTTGTGGGTGCTCGGGAGCAGAGGCTTGCATACTTAACAATATTACTTAGACACATTGATGGCTTGGGAGGTGCTTTGCGCTAGCATTGCACCTTACAGCAAGGCAAACAATAAAAATTAAAAAAAAATCATTGGGGCGGAGAGAGCTGAATGCAGTCCGTTCTTCTGGTAGAAGGGACCCTTGTAGGGAGAAATCTAGCCAAAAGGGGCTAGCAGGCATCCATACAGTATCCAGCAGCTGCTGCTGAGAGGAGTGTTGCAAAGCTAAAATAGAGCATGAAGACATTTTGTTCCTCTTTCCCTTGTTTCCCAAGGGGAGGGAGTACCTGGTTGCTATTAGGTTTCTTACAAAGCAGGCAGATATTCATATGATAGAGACGTGTTGTTTGAGCAAGTTAGATCAGGGAGCAGCCTTATGCAGGCTGCCATAATAACCAAAGACAGTACACACATTGTAGTATGCATAAAGCATTGAGGTTTCTTAAAGGAGAGAAAGTTGAACACTGTAAACAGAACAAAATTGGTGGGGGGTTACTCTTCTTCCCGGTTCTCCTGGTTGGTTGGCATGGATCAGAAAACAAGACTGTTAATGAATACCATGCAATGTGTAGGAAGAGACCCTTCCATTGGCAGTCAAAAACTTCAAATCAACTTCAAATCGAGTAAAAACTTCAACTCGACTTCAAATCAGGTATAAAAACTTCAAAGATTTCTCAACTTTATAATAAAAAAATTGATTATATTTCTTTCCTTTAAAGAGTTCCAAGTTCAAAAAAAATAACAGTGGTTCAAAAATAAAAAGTAGATTGTATATCTTCTCCCCCCCTCCTTTCCTCTGAATGCATGAGGAGGAAAGGATTGTTTCCGTGAGGTGTACCCCGTGCCAGAAGGCTTGACGGCACCACTGGGCACGTGCAGAGTGCACTTTGGAAGCCGGGGTGGGTTCCAGTTTGTCTAAAGAGCGAGGGGAGGGAGAGCAATGGGGCTTTCCCTGTTCCTAATGAGATTTTGGTGAGTCTTGATACTCAGGGGTTATCCACACAAAAATCAAATTCAAAACTGTTTACCAAATTAAAGCAAAAATCCATCTTTTAAAAATAGAGCACCTGGGTTTCACGTTTAGTGAGGTCCTGGTGTGAGTTTGCTAAAACTGAGAAAATCACAAGGTTCTTACAGGAGGAGGAATCCAAAAAAGGGACACAAGGCGATGGTGCCTTGGTGCTTGTGCAGAGCGCACTATGTACATTGAGCTGCATTAATGGGATCTGCCATGACAGGCAAGAACCAATACGTGCAACTAAAATGAGAGCTTGGGGGCTGCTTCAGGGGGCTAGAGAGAGCCTGGGTTGCTGTTTTCCTGGAAACAACCCTAACATTCTGGAGGAACAAAGAATAAAAATGGGGGGGGGGGAATCCTATTGCTTGGATTACAGATTATTACCATGTTGGATGAACTCATTCAGCTGCTGCATCACTTAGGATTGCAGCCCCACCTTATTTTTAGTTACCACTCTTGAGACCATCTTATTCAAGTACACTTCAAAAATTTTCACTGACCTTCTTATAACAATACAATCCTTTTTGGCCGCTGCTTATGGGCTGCAGTCCCAAAGCATTAGCCATCCTTTTATCTATTATATGCTAAACACCTTTTTTTTCCCCCACACCATGTCAACATACTTTACCCTTCATGTTTCTCCAACACAGTAATAAAAGCTATAAAACCGAATGAAGAGGGGCTGGGAGCTGTGGGGGGAGGGGCAGAGCACTCGGGGCTCTCCCCTTCATTATTCACTTTTCACATATTTACAAAAGAAAGAATCTAGGTTTACAAATATACTACCATTTACTAAAGAGGAGACTTTTACTGCGCAGTAAAATTAACCTTATATTTAACTTATCCTTATGTGCAGACAGAAATAGTTTCCTTGCCTTTTCCCAGGTACCGTGGGAAGGGGCATTGACACACACGCTAGTTTCACTTGCAAACATACAGGCACTTGGGGAAGCGCGCTCCCTTGCATATTTCCATTTGGTACCCCATGCCAATTTTGCGCAAACCGCATTGTACTTTTGGGGAACCAAGGCAGATGTTTCTGTGAGATTGGCCGGATCTTCACAAAAGCATGTACCCTAAATATCGATTTATCATATTTACCACACACGCAACTCTATTTCCTGTAGGAGAAAAACACGTTACATAACTATCCTTTTCCTGTGCCAGATAGACTTCTCTGACCCAGGGAGGTTTCATTACAACTGCACATCATGACATACAAGAAAACTGCAAACTCTTCAAATAGAAAAATCATTAAACTAAAGGTGATCACCATGGGGTACCCGATTATAAGAAATCTCTGCAGATTGCTAGCAATAACACAAACTAGATCAATTAGGTCAAGATAACACAGTCACACTTTCACTTACTCAATAAAGAAACACAAAATTAGAGAAACCAAGAAGATGTTCTACTAGGGTGCTTGTTTAGAACAGCTCTATAAATTTGTTTGCTGCAAAACAAAGTTGAAAACATTTGAACTATCAACAATAACTTAGAATGAATTTAAAACGTTAGACTCCAAAATAAAAGGATAAAAGCAGAATATAACACATGAGGTATGAACTTTTTTTTCCAGACACAAGAACTGTATTCCTAATGAGGTGGCACCTCTGTGCATATACAGAGTTCCTTTTAGAAGACAGGCAGAGGAGTCTGTGTATATCCAAGTGAATTCTGTAAAGCAAGGGTTAAATAAAACACAAATTCAAGACTTTGCCATGTTTGTGGTGGCTTCTTCCACCAGGGCTGTGGTCCTTTCCATGTATTGAGTGGGTCCAGTAAGAAAAAAGGTGTGTTCTGGACCTGTGCTTTCCAGCCTTTCTCTTGCACTAAGGGTGAATAGCTCTCCCAAATATGCTGCTTCAGTCCTGGGAGGCTCTGAGGCATAGTTTTTGTGTTGGTCCTTGAAGGTTCCACTTTGCATCCTCTCCCATTTAGGCTTGTAAGGTTGGGAAGAGGAAGAGGCTGACTTGAGTCAGAATTCTGGTCTGACTGAATGGCTGGTTTGCTCTTAATTTTCTTTTCCAGGGCACTTGGAAGTGAGGAGCCTGCCTGAGATTTGCCAGGCAGTCCTGTTTCTTTCAGGACCACCCCTGCCACGTGAAATTCTGTTTTTGCTTTGCAACCTTGTAACATTTTTGACTCCATTTCTAAGTAGGATCTCTCTAGAGTTTTTAATTTGACTTCTGTGGTTCTATGACACTCCAGCACACTTTGCAGTTGTGATTTTAAGTTGTCAGTTTCCACTCTGTTCCTTTCTAGTTGGAGGTTCATTTTGCCAAAGTCAGTCTGGAGTTGCTTGGTTTTAAGAGCAGCTTCTGATTCCTGATTTTTCTTGGGGAGACTCTCAGTCTCCAAATCTCGTTCCTTGTTAAACTTTGTTAATTCCTGTATTTTATTTTCCCTATGGGCTAGTTCCAATTTCAGAGCCTTGTTCACTTCCATTAAGGTTTTTAGCTGGTTCTGGGTTTGAATTAGTCTTTTGGTTCTGTCCATTCCCTTAAGGGGAAGACCTTTAGTGGTAGGGTCAGTAGTTGGAGCGGGGCTGTCTAGATCAGCAAGAGCACGGAGTAAGACCGCTGTGGGCTGCATGCAAAAGCTCTCCATGTTTGCCCCTCTGCTTCGCAAGCGACCCCATGCCATTAATCGGAGGGGATCCTGACCTGCAGCGGAGGAGGGCTTATACACAGAAGACCTGCGTTGCTGTGGGAATTCTGCTTTGTGCCCTGTCTCTGCAGGCAAGGAGGGAGCGTTTGGAAGGGAGTTGGCTGGGCGAGAGTCGCCTGTGGGGTAGGGTTTCCGAGAATGGAAGGAAGAAGGCTGCGAGTGTTTAAAACGCGAGCCTCTTTCTCTCCAGCCTCGGCTTGCCCCTTTTCCCTGAACATGGTTCCAACCACTCCTTTGTGAACTCTGAGGAGCCTGATCTGGGCTGAATTGAGAGTGGGGGCTGTCATTGGAATAGGTGACTGCCTGGATTTGTTCTGGAGGGAGCTTTTCTCTCTCCGCACATCGGGCTTGTTTTATTCTCAGAAGGTTAGCAGCCTCCCAAATCTTCTGTTCTAGGTCTCCCCAAGCTGCATCACCTGCAGATAGCAGACCAGCCGCAATTTTAGTATCAGGGTCTAGACTGGCTACTAGGGGACCTGTGAATTTCTTATTGTTGAAGTCCGGGTTCCCTTGTTGATCATTAACTATTCCGGCTAAACGAGCTAGCAGCTGTTTGCGTATCACATATGCCTCTGCATCCTCTCCTGTGGCTTGGTGCTCTTCCCAAAAGAGAGCCTGAATGGACTGCCCTGATTTCATGAATTCGATCACTTCTGTCATCCATTTAACAGCTCCCTTACCGCTCAGTTTCCTTGTGGAAAGAAATGAGCTGAGCCTGGCTTGCTCCTGCAATGGGGTGCATTGAAGTGCCAGGGAGGTGAGGTCAATACTATCAGCCGTAGGATAGGTGGAAGAGACTGATGCAAGCCATTGAATGGCAGTTTCTCTATTGAACGGTCCCATATGTGAGGATATTGCTTTTAACTCCTCTACATTCCATCGCCAGGTTTCAAGGATGGCTTTCTTAACTGTCTCTTCTTCTCCTGTGGTAACTTGGACCGTTTTGGCCAGTACCGGCTTAATAGGGGGTCGGGGGGTGGCTTCTGCAGCACTTTTCTCTGGGATTACTGGGTACAAGGGCATTTTCTCTAAAGTCTCCGGATGTACAGTGCAAATCAATGCACTCTGGAGATCCAGTTTAGCCTTAAGTGCGGCTATTTCCTCATGGCACGCCTCGTGGGAGACGGCTTCATATTCCTTTTTATTTTGCTCGGCCAAGTAGTTGGCGGCTTTAGCTGCTAGATCTAGCTTTTCTTGGGTCTCCTGTAGTTTCTGAGTGAGCTGTAGGTTTTGTTGGACAAGATTTTCATTCTCCTGCCCTAACTTTATGGCGGCTGCATTGGCTGTTTGTTTGGCAAGGGAGAGGCTAATGTTGTCAGCTGTTAGTTGCTGAACCTTGACAGAGAGTTGCTCTGCCTCATCGTATGCTCCCTGGGTGTCCTTAATCATGGTCATGCTTTCTTGGAGCGCTAAGAAGATACCCCAGGCAATGAGCCGGTCCTTCTTGGAGGAGGACGGCTTTTTCTTGTCAAAGAGGGATTGTAAGGTCTCTCTTAGGTTGCCAAGGGGGTCCGGGCTTTTAAAAGCTCTTTCCTCCCATGGACACTCCCCCTTCTTCGCTAGCCATTTCTCCAGATATGGAAGGCCAGTGTGTTTCTTCATTTTGTGTTCCATTGCGAACATGCTTGGAATTGGTACCGTCCCTTATTTTTATTTGGGACTACCTACACTCGTGGTTCTTTTTGCTTTTAAAAGCAAGCGATAGAGTTCTTCTGGGTTTGGGTGCTCACTTACAGGTCACTAGGAACCATTCAACCTAACCGTGGTTCCCCTGGGTCCTAGTGTGCCTGACTGAGAGCGGGGTCTCGGGATGGGCTGTGAACGTTCCTGTGGGGCACGTTCACTCTAGTCCCGGGTGTTTCAGGCTCGACCTACGCGGTCCTCCCCTGACTTAAGTTTGGGATCGACCTGTCCTTGGTCCTCTCCCCGTTTCCCTCAGGTTCGACCTACGCGGTCCTCCCCTGGCTTTTCTGCACGGGCTCTGCCTCTCGCGGCTCTCCCCGGCTTATTTTAGGATTGACCCTACGCGGTCCTCTCCTGGTTATAGGTGGTGGGATCGGCCTTTCGCGGCCCTCTCCCAGTTTGTGTCAGGTTTGACCCTACGCGGTCCTCCCCTGCGTCTTGAGAGACTGGGTTTGGCCTATCGCGGCCCTCTCCCTATTTTTCTTCAGATTTGACCCTACGCGGTCCTCCCCTGGATTTCTATGTGGGATTGACCCTACGCGGTCCTCTCCCTGTTCTCGCTAGGATCGACCCGTCCTCAGTTTTCTCCCTAAGCTCAAAGTCGGATTCGCCTGACGTCGGCCCCCTCCTGACTTTTCACTAGGATAGACTCGTCCTCAGTCTTCTCCCTAAGCGAGACTTCCCTATCCTGGGCGCTTGTTACTCGCCCCTGACTCTGATCCTCGTCAGGACCTGAGTGAAAGAGTTTACAGTAGGGCTTGGCTTGGCCCGAAAAGGAGGCTTTTTGGAAGCAGCTTTTTGAAGAGGGCTTAAAAAAAAAAAACTTCCGTCAGAGGTTCGGAAGGTGTGTGTGGGGGGGGTTTCCTATCGAACGAGTTCCTGAGAAGGGGGGGAATATTATATTTGCCTACGTGTAGGTGCAGATGTCTACGTGCAACCCTACTCTGCAACACACCACCCAGATAGCCTTTCAAATGGGGAGTCTCCGGAGAGAGGTGGTTCCCAGGGCTAAGCCGTTCAGTCCCCTTTGCGTTGCTGAGAAGATAGCTCAGCTGGCGGCTGGACTTAGGGCTGAAAGAATGAAGGGGGGAGAAGCCAACCCACAAGATAGCGCTCGCTAGAGCCACACACTCAGGCACACACACACTGTCATTTTACGTGACAATTGGTTTTTGGTGGAAAACTGGTCAAAATTCAAAGCGTCTCAAAAACTTTTTCCTACGTCTACACGCTAAATACACACGTGTCGACTCATGTGCATTCAGACGTGTAGGAGTGCCCGCATTCCTCCACCAGTAATCTGTTACCCGAATTGCTCCTTTATATGGGGAAATTAGCTGAGCAATCGGCAACTATGTATTTTTAGAGCGGTATCGCACTCAACTATACAAGAATCCGTTTAATGAGACGTTTGAATAAAGACAGAGGCTAGGAGTTCCAAATTAAACAGTGTTTATGTATTCAAGCATTCAAAATGGTGTAACACAAACATACAACGAGACTAAGAAATCAAAGAGAGGAATTACAGAGACTTTTGCCATGTGGCAGGCAGAGGAGGAAATATACTGCACCTCTCTTCAGAGTAGTTGTCCGTCCTGAATTCCATGCAGCTTTGGGGGATAAAAAGGGGACAGGGGGGGGGCTAGGTGTCCAAGCATGAACACCCACTCTGGCAGAGTGCCAGGCAGTATGGAGGGGAAGGCCCAAGGGAGAGAGAGAGCGAATGGGCTCAGAGTACCCCAATTATACTGTTTTTCTGGGGGCGGGGAGAAGGGTTTAACTCCTCCTAGGTTCCCAGGTGGCAAAAAGGTGACAAAGGATTAAGCTGTGGGGTAGTGAGAATTTGGAAATCTATTATAATTCCAATGGCTTTTGCAATCCCAGGAGAAGTCAGGAGTCTCACTGATTGGCTTAATGGCTTGAAACAAAAGGTGCGATCACTGCTAATGTCTGGAGATCGTTGCTGAAGAGCGAGTCATTGTTATCTTAATGTCTGCTGAATGGCTTTGCTGAACTAGTCCGATGTTGCAAGAGGGGGGGGGGGTGCTGGTGCAGGCTACATGCCTGGACATATTCCCTACAATATGGCTTTCACTAGAGCAGGATACACAGGAACATGGTTGCCCTCTGGTTTGCTGGAGGGACTGCTTTGGCTGCTGCTCTTTGACTGCTGGTTTCGAGGGATGAAGAGAAGTCCTTTCCATGGCGGCACAGGCTTGCCACTTGGTCTGGAGAGGCTGCTGCACACATCTGCCGGGGTTGCCATGACCAGTCCAGGAGATTGGCAACCCATTAGGCTACACATGGAAACACCACTGATCACATTCCTTTTCAACCTGAAGTAACTCTGACTGCCCCCACAATGTGGGAGGAGATGTCATGTAGTCCCATGAGAAAGCCACCAGACTGTAGGACCTTGGTTTATCTTGCAGTCCCGTGCAGCCTTATTGCCATATATACACTGAGATACTAAGTGAGAAGCTGCATTTGTGGTGATGCATTCCACCAATCATAGAATCATAGAGTTGGAAGGGACCACCAGGGCCATAAAGTCCAACCCCTGCACAATGCAGGAAATTCACAACTACCTCCCCCCTCCACACCCCTAGTGACCAGAGGATGGCCAAGATGCCCTCCCTCTCATCATCTGCCTAAGGTCACAGAATCAGCATTGCTGACAGATGGCCATCTAACCTCTTCTTAAAAACCTCCAGGGAAGGAGAGCTTACCACCTCCCGAGGAAGCCTGTTCCACTGAGGAACCACTCTGACTGATAGAAAATTCTTCCTAATGTCTAGATGGAAACTCTTTTGATTTAATTTCAACCCGTTGGTTCTGGTCCGACCTTCTTGAGCAACAGAAAACAACTCGGCACCCTCCTCCATATGACAGCCCTTCAAGTACTTGGTTATCCTATCCCCTCTCAGTCGTCTCCTCTTCAGGCTAAACATACCCAGCTCCTTCAACCTTTCCTCATAGGACTTGGTCTCCAGACCCCTCACCATCTTTGCTGCCCTCCTCTGGACACTTTCCAGCTTGTCTAGATCTTTCTTAAACCGCGATGCCCAAAACTGAACACAAATATACTCATTCTGCCTGGGTGCTTGCCACTGTTCCCCAACAATGAATCTGTTCATTTACAAAGAAACAGGGTTTCCCAAAGGTGTCCAGGGGAACAGGTGTCCTCTCTATCCATATGGAAGCAGGAGAGCAAAGTAACATGTCCACCCCTGATTTTTCTGGAAATAAATTCCCTGCATTGAAATGGACTCCGAGCGTGTAGCCAGATGCTAATGTTGGGACGTGCACAAGGTTCTTAAACACCCGCCAGCATATAAATGCTCAGAACTGGTAAACATTCTGCAGGAACCATTTGTGGGGCTGGGGAATCATTCTTTTTGGAACAGAGACATAAATGCAAAAATTGTTCTTCATCAGCGCAGGTCACACCAGATCACGCTCTTTAGAATAATGACCTCTGATTTCCCTAACTGATCCTGCATTCTTGCCACTCTGGGAAAAGGAAGTGAAATTAGCTATGAAAAGGCAGCAGAATACCTAATGCCGTACCGCAGATATCTGAGATGAGCTTCAGCTAGAACATTTGGTAGGGAACGAATACCTCCCTCCTCTGAGGACATTTTGCTTCCTTTTCACCTGGCTTTACTCCCTCCTGGAAATGGAAGAGGGATCATAAAGAAGCTACTGGGATTCAGTGCGCTTCCTGTTATTGAGTGTCCCATATGTTCTGCCAGCCGCGTTGGAGGGACCTGTCCCCTGACTTCTCAGAGCCTGCTGCTTCTCATGTCACTGTGGTAAGACACTTGGTCATGACATCTGCATATGGAAGAAGAAAATGGGGGCTGGGCTCAAGAGGATCTGTGCCTACAGTGAGAGACCCCTACCCTGGCTTGTGTACGTCAGATGGAACGCGACACTGCTTGATCCCCTCGATCTCTTAAAAGCTTTTTGATATCTCAGCCCCACATAGTGAGTTTGGATTGGTGTCCATCCACACCTTGCCCAGTGGCTGCCCCAGGGCCATGGGAACTGAAGGGAGCCTCCATATACAGAGGCAGCAAACTTCTGAAAACCAAAGCTGGGAGGCGGCAGCAGGGGAAGGCCTGAGCTTCTCTGCCCTGTTTTTTTGGCCCTCCAGGACAGCTGGCAGGCCAGTGTGTGAGCCAGGATGCTGGACTAGATGGGCCGCTGGCCTGATCCAGCAGGGCTCTTCTTCTGTTCTCATGTTCTTGTGAGCACTGGGATGCCTCCCCTGAGAAATCTGCAAAGCTCCTCACATTACTTGGAAGGTGGTGGATGCCCTTCCTGTCTCATTTGGCCTTTTTAGCAACATAATTTATAATTTAGAGACCTTCCCTTGTCTAACAGACGGTAGGAAGGCTGGCCTGAAGAGCACATGATCTTAATGAGTTCTACAGCAAGTATGGGAGGCAGCAGAGTGAGATGGTTTAGATGCTCTTCGGTTTTTCAGCCGTTCCTCATTCTGTTAGACTTTATCTGTGGGCGCAGAAATATTACAGCCTTTAATAGCTAAATTGTCCTTTCCCCTATTATTTTCCTGCCCTATCTGCTTTTGTGGTTTCTATTTGTTGACTTTTATCGTGGCTTAATTGACTTATCGGCTTCCTGATGTTTTAATATGCAATGGCTCTCCCTCACGAGCCACTTTGTAGCTAGTGTAAAGTAGCCTGGGCCTTTCGTAAGTAAACAAATAAGGCCATACATTCCAGAGGAGCAGCAACCCCCAGGGGGACAGCGAGGAAAATGGCAGGGTCCCGATCCAAGGGGGCCTGGGGGAAGGCTCTTAACCTGCCTTGGTCAAGGCAGGTCCTGTCCTGATGCCCAGCTAGGGTTGCCAACCTCCGGGTACTAGATGGAGATCTCCTGCTATTACAACTGATCTCCAGTCAACAGAGATCAGTTACCCTGGAGAAAATGGCCAATTTGGCAATTGGACTCTATGGCATTAAAGTCCCTCCCCTCCCCAAACCACACCCACCTCAGTCTCTGCCCCCAAAACCTCCCGCCAGTGGTGAAGAGGGACCTAGCAATCCTATGCCCAGACCTAGGCATGCCCAGTCACTGTGCCCACACAGGCAGTCCTCCAGGCTGCGGCCGTCGCAGAGCACTTTTCAAAGGAAAATCAATAAGCCAGGAATGGAGAAGGGGAAGAGAATGAAATGCCCCTTGATCTTAATTTATAAGTTAGAAAAGAGCTAGAAGTAATGCACATCCTGGCCTCCATAAGCAAAGGTATAATATTATATTTCATTGATTATCAGAATCCTGAAAAAACCCAAATCTCAGGCAAGCAAATAAGTCACCACTAGTGGCAAAGGATTAAAAATGCCTTCACTTCATATCCTGAGACTTTACATTTTGTTATATATATATTTTTTTGGTTTAGTTGCCAATTTATAACATCAAATGAAAATGTGGTGGCTTTTAATATGGCTCTTAATGGCATTTCTGAAGAGGCAAATGCAACACCCATAAAACGGCATTCATAAAATCATGACACAAAAGATGAATCAAATGAAATGGGCTTCACAAATGAGCCGTTAGGCAGACAGGCGGAGAGGCCGAGAGCGCCGGCAGCCAGAGCCGGAAGCGTGGCAGAGCAGGGAAGAGCAGCTGCAGATGGGTGTTGGGGAGCCCTTTGCTTTTAGCCTCAGTTCCCCCATCTGTAAATTCAAACAAAGAGGAGTTCAGGCTGCACAGCAGTCCCCAGACCTTGTTTCTTCATGCCTAGGGTTGCCAGGTCCCTCTTCACCACCAGCAGGAGGTTTTTGGGGTGGAGCCTGAGGAGGGCGGGAGTTGAGGAGAGGAGGGACTTCAATGCCATAGAGTAGGGATGTCGATTTGGTTCGTCCTGAACCGAAAAACAGCCGAATTTCCCCCAATTCGGCAGTTTTTCAGTTCGGATTGAACCGCACTCAAAAAAAGGAGGGAAAACGGGGAGCCGAATTCGGCGAGTTCAGGGTGTTCACAAATAAATTCGGCAAATTCGGGCCCTTTAAGCGATCTGCACCTTCCAGCTGGGAGGAGCAGATCTGTTCCTCCCCCCGCCACGCGCGCCTTCACGGGTCTTCACTGAAGGCGCGCGGGGGGGCTCTTTAAAGAGATCTGCGCCTCCCAGCTGGGAGGCACAGATCTCTTTAAAGAGCCCCCTGCGCGCCTTCACGGAAGCCCCGTGAAGGCACGCGGGGGGGCCTTTAAACAGAAAAGCTTCTCCCTGTCCACTCTCTCCAAACCATGCATACTTTTATAGACCTCTATCAAGTCTCCCCTCAGCCACCTTCTTTCCAAGTTAAACAGCTAACAAATGGGTAGAACATTTCCCTATCTAATTAATCCTGCCACTAGTTGATTTCAGTGGAATTTGCTTTCTACTAAGGATGCTTAAGGTTACTACTGAATAAAGCAGGCTGTTTTTTGTTTTGTTTTACTATTCCCCCCCCCCCACGCGCCTTCACAGGGCTTCCATGAAGGCACGCGGTGGGGCCTTTAAACAGATCTGTGCCTTCCAGCTGGAAGGCCCAGATCTGTTCCCCGTGAAGCCCTGCGGGGGTGGGGTGGGGGTGAATTTTCCCCGAACTCCAGATCTCGCGCCGAAGTTCACGGATCCGAAGCAGGGGAGTTCGGACTGCGGTACGGCCCAAATTTAAACGGGCCGAATTTTGCCGAAGCTGAAATTTTCTGAAATTTTTTTCAACAGCCCTACCATAGAGTCCAATTGCCAAAGCAGCCATTTTCTCCAGGGAAACTGATCTCTGTCGGCTGGGGATCATTTTAATAGCAGGAGATCTCCAGTTAGTATTTGTAGGTTGGCAAGCCTACCAGCATCCTTCCATGAGGCTAAGCCTACTTATTCAGAACAAGTTTTTCAGCATCTCCAGGGATCCTGCCTGAAGCAGCTCACAAAATAAACCACTGTCTGCCAAGAGCCTGGTGCACTTCGGTGCCGTTCACATGGGAGTCAAGATCTGGCATGACCTGGCCTTTACTCACAATCACATCCGGCAGCAACAGGTTAGCACAGACCAGGCTCAGAATGATCAAGGTCATCTTAACTTTGGCAAGTGCCAGAAGAAGAGATTGTTCTTGGAGGAAAAGGAGGAGGAGTTGGTTTTTATACCACAATTTTCTCTACTGAAAGGAGTCTCAAAGTGGCTTACAATCACCTTCCCTTCCCCTCCCTACAACAGGCACATTGTGAGGTAGGTGGGGCTGAGAGAGTTCAGAGAGAACTGTGACTAGCCCAAGGTCACCCAGCTGGCTTCACGTATAGAAGCGGGGAAACCAACCTGGTTCACCAGATTAGAGTCCACCGCTCTTAACCACTACGCCACACTGGCTTGGAAAGGCTTGGACGACAAAATCCCTGCCCAAAGCATTCCATGGGCACCAGGGAAATTTTCCTGGGCAAGTGACTGGTTTAAATGGTGGCTAGCAGGGTTGGCTGAAAGAGGCTGGGTTTTGCACATGGGAAATGGAAGGTCCCCCATGGGTCTCTTTTCTGATACTACTCTATAAACAAGTAAATGCACAAAACATTATTACAAAAATTTAAGAGAGATAAGCCGAAAGCAGATTGTGAATAGTTCCAGATGGGTCTCATAACACTGGGAAAGGGAGCTGGAAAATAGCGGATGAAACTCTATGTGGATAACTGAAAAATGATGAGCATTGGAAAATATTATCCATGCTATACTGGTATGAAGCAGGATTTAGAAAAGTTACTTTGAAGCCCTTAGGAAGCCAGCCAAAATCCAGAGCCACATTTCTGTGCTATACATTACCTGGTACATTAAAATCAATATAGGATGCCAAAGTGGTCAAATGAGGAGCAAATGGGACGAGGCACATGAACGGATTTAACTAGAATGGCCCTGTGTGATGGAAGCATACTTGATGTAAGAACGGCTTTGCAGGATCAAACTAAAGATTCATTGAGCCAAGTCATCATTCTGACAGTAGCAAGATGCCCTGGGGGGGTCATATTACTGATTTTACAACACTACAGTAAAAGTGGAAAAACTAAAAAGGAGCAGAGCTGTGAAAAGGTAGCACACAGCATAAAAATAGGAACAACAGCCCATCCATTCTGTCCTGGAAACAAACCTGTTTTGAACACATGAAGCTGCCTTCTACTGAATCAAAGTCAGTATTGTCTACTCCTGGGTCCATCAAAGTCAGTATTGTCTACTCAGACCGGCAGCGGCTCTCTAAGGTTGCCTAGTCCCTTTAACTGGAGATGCCAGGGATTGAACCTGGGACCTTCTGCACTGGGGTTGAACCTGGGACTTTCTGCATGCCAAGCAGATGTTCTACCACTGAGCTACAACCTTAAAAGATGACAAATTAGGTGCCGTTCATATATCTTTACTTATTATTTTTTTAATTATTTTCTTCATCTATACCCCACCTTTCTCTGCAATGGGAACTCAAAGCAGCTCCCATTGTTCTCCTCTCCTCCGTTTTACTCTCACAACAACCCTTTGAGGTAGGTTAGGCTGAGAGTCTGTGACTGGCCCAAGGTCACCCAGCAAGCTTCCATGGTTGATTGAAGATTTGAACCTGAGTCTGCCCAGATCCTAGTTTGACGCTCTGACCACTACACCATGTTGGCTCATACCATTGAGGACAGTTGTTATACCAAGGGGCTACCACACAAAAGACCCTGGGCCCAGTTGCCACCCACCTAACCTCCCATGGCAGGATCAGTGCCTCTGAGAAAAATCTCAAATCGGGGCAGGGGTGGGACGAGGGGCCTGGGTCTCAGACCACCCAGAACTGCAATGGTCAAAAACAGCATGCTGAATTGTTCTGGGGTGGGGGGATGCTGGAAACCGGGGGAAGATATTTTAATATTGGCTTAATGTGGTCCAACCAGACAATCCCAGTAACCAGTATGGCTGCCTGACAGGCCCTAGAGAAACTGACCATGAGGCCTTTAGAAGGGAAGATCCATAAATGAAGGCTCAGGAATGCTCGCCCTCATGAACAGTCATTACTAACATTGGGCTGACTTGAATGACCCTCAGCCCAATTCCTGAGGGCAGGCCTTCTCTCCCCACCCTTCCAATGTGCCAGCCCCATCATAGTACCAGAACAGGTGGGGTCATCTGCTGAAGCTGGAGGGTGAGAGATTCAAAACAGATAAAGGGAAGTATTTCTTCACACAACTCATAGTTAAATTGTGGAACCCCCTGCCCCAGGATCTGGTGATGACTGCCAGCTCGGAAGGCTTTAAGAGAGGCATGGACATGTTCATGGAGGCTAGGGCTATCCATGGCTACTCAAAATGAATACTAGTAATGCATACCTGTTCTCTCCATGATCAGAGGAGCATGCCTGTTCAATGAGGTGCTGTGAAACACAGGTAGGATGGTGCTGCTGCAGTCGTCTTGCTTGTGGGCTTCCTGGAGGCACCTGGTTGGCCACTGTGTGAACAGACTGCTGGACTGGATGGGACTCGGTCTGATCCAGCAAGGCTTTTCTTCTTATGTTCTTATGCAGAAGTTAGCACTGCTAATGTGCTCTTGGCCACAGAAGGCCCTGAAGTAGAGTCACCTGGTGAGCCAGCATGGTGTAGTGGTTAAGAGCGGTGACTCTAATCTGGTGAACCAGGTTGGTTTCCCCACTCCTCCACATGAAGCCTGCAGGCTAGTCACCGTTCTTGCCAAACTTTCTCAGCCCCACCTACCTCACAAAGTGTCTGTTGTGGGGAGGGGGAGGGAAGGAGACTGTAAACCAGTTTGATTCTCCTTAAAAGGTAGAGAAAATTGGTATTCTTCTTCTTCTTCTATACCTGACAGGAAAGACCTGAGATCTAACTGTGAAAGAGTGACCTTTTGGGGTGAGGGGCTATGTTGGCTAAAAGAGGGAGGGGCGCCATGTATGTCAAGGGTGCGGAGTCTTTTGGTGAGATTGTTTGGACCTCTTCTGTCCCTATATTTTTGGAGAGTGGCTGAGGAAAGTGAAATTCAGTACTGGTGTTAGTTGTGTTCTGAAACATGAAACCGAGTTATGATTAAGGCCTGTTGAGCCTCGCTGCTTACCATGAACAGATCTAGCACATTTCTAAAAGAAATGCATGCATAGTGGAGCAGCAACCTTCCTTCAGTGCTGTTTGCAAACTGTGGATTTCTGAATTACCGTTTTCACCCATGGTTGGCCCTTTATAAACAAAAATATTTCCCTAGTTTGTGTCAGAATATCTATTAACTCCGTGGGCAATCATTTTTCATGCTGGCCGTGTCCTTGACGCTGCATGTTATGATGCCTGTTGGAACAGCAGCATCCAAAGACAAGAGGCGCAGAATACCTTTTATTAGGGCCAACTAAAATAGCACAAAACCAGGTGCAAACTTGGCAGCACTCCAGAACTCTTCATCAGACCCGATAGTAAAAACAAAAGGTGGAGGACATTTCCGGGCCTGGCCCTACGGCCTCTCGCCTGCCGCCTGAACAGAATGCCAAGCAGATCTAAGTAGATTAATAATCTCTGGTTGCACCTTCAGCTTTCTGCAAAGAAGAAAGGAGAATGGCAGCAGCCCCCCAGCTCAACACATAAGAAACCTGACCAAATTTCCCTCTGACTCTCTAGGCATATTTTTGAATCTGAATCTAAAAGGCTAAAAAAATAAACAAAATCTGGCCGTTGTTATTTTAACAAAACCAGAGATTAATAGTAAATGATACCCCAAGCACAGGCAAGTGGCTAAAGGCAACCACAGTGGCCCAAAGCAAAATCTAAAAAAATTAGAAGCCATATTGCAATGTACTCCACATGGATCTGCCCTTGGGAACTCCATTTCGTCCAGAAGACCACAGCTCAGTTACTAGTGGAAGTAGGTGGGACATGCACATCGCACCCATTCTTTAGTCACTCCATTGGTGTAGGGTTGCACAACCTCCAGGTGGGGCCTGGAGATCTCCTGGGATGACATCTGTTATCCATACTACTAAGATCAGTTCCCCTGGAGAAAACGGAAGCTCCAAAGGGTGGACTCATTGTGTGGGATCACAAATCTGCCACGTGCCCTCCTCCCCTCATTACCATCCCAGAGACCACCCCCAAAATCTCCAGGAATTTTTCCAACCTGGAGTTGGTAATCCTACTATTAGTTACTGATCAGTTACCAGGTTCAATTCAATCCTGGACTGATAATCCTGGGGGACTTCAATATTCATGCCGAGGTACAGTTGCCAACCTCCAGTTGGTGGCTGGAAATCTCCCGCTATTACAACTGATCTCCAGGTGACAAGAGATCAGTTCCCCTTGAGAAAATGGCTGCTTTGGAAGGTGGACTCTATGGCATTATACCTAGAGTTGCCAACCTCCAGGTACTAGCTGGAGATCTCCTGCTATTACAACTGATCTCCAACCAATAGAGATCAGTTTGCTTGGAGAAAATGGCCGCTTTGGCCATTGGACTCTATGGTATTGAAGTCCCTCCACTCCCCAAAGCCCTCCCTCCTCAGGTTCTTCCCCCAAACCTCTCACCGGTGGTGAAGAGGGACCTGGCAGCCCTTGGCCACCATCAAATTGTGATGGAGGTTACACATTAGATTAATTTTTTTGCACTGAGCCATTGAGGGAAGGCCCGGTTTGAGGGTTAGAGATTCGACCTGAAGCATGGCCTGACCACTGGCTAATCACAGCCAAGGTGAACATAGCCCCAGCACCCCGCATGAGAGGGGTTCCGGTTAAAATGGTCCACCCAAGGAGGTTCATGAGTCTTACTGGATTCCTGAATGATCTGGGTGATTTTAGACTCCCAAACACATGCTCAGCTGATTCACAAAGTTACTTAGATAAATTGTTAGGGACTGTGGTCTATACTACTGTGTCTTGGTTACTGAAACTAGGATTCTACTATGTCATTTTTGTATCATTTAATGTGTCATGTTAAGACTTACGCTTGGCTTCAGTTCTGTTTTTAGATTTCTGTTTGGTTCTGCAACCCTAATCCTATCACATTGTTTATTGAATGCCACATCCTGTAGATTGTGTTGACTCACTCTGTGTAATCCACCTTGAATCCAAGTGAGAAAGGCAGACCATAAATGATGTAAATGAATAAATAGATAAATATAATAAGGTATTAGGCATTATCTACAAAACCCTCAATATCCTGCAGGACCACCTCTCCCAGTTTGCTCCTCCGCCACCGTTTCACTAACCAGAGCAAAACTTCCAGAGAGTGCCACCTGGCAAATGGGTAAGATGGGGGACCTGCCCACACATGGGCCTCCTCTGTGGTGGGTTCTGCCTTGCATGAGGAGATTAGGAAGGCTCCCATATGTCTGTCATTCTGAAGAATGTGAAAAACAGAAATGTTCAGGGAGGCATTTTAATAAAAGGGATTAGAATTGCAATATAACAGGAATGTTTGGCCAGAGATCCTGGAGGGTTCGTTGTTGTTGTTTTTTGCCATCTTCTGGGTATGAAGTAAGGGTCACTGGGGGTTTCCAGTGTGGTGTAGTGGTTAAGAGTGGTTGACTCTAATCTGGAGAACTGGGTTTGATTCCCCACTCCTCCACATAAAGCCAGCTGGGTGACCTTGGGCCAGTCCCGGTTCTCTCCAAACTCTCTCAGCCCCACCTACTTCACAGGGTGTCTGTTGTGGGGAGAGGAAGGGAAGGAAATCATAAGCTGGTTTGATTCTCCTTAAAAAGGAGAGAAAGCCGGCATATAAAAACTAACTCTTCTTCCTGCATTGATCAGGGGGTTGGACTAGATGACCCTGGAGGTCCCTTCCAACTCTATGATTCTATGTTTAGGAGAGCACATTTATAAGATAACAGTCTATTTAAGAATGCCAGCCAGTGGCTGGAAACTGGAGGGAGTCGGGGGGGAGCCGAAAACATTGCGGTAATGTGGGCATTACATCACTTCTATATTTTCTCCAGAAGTGATGAAACGCTGCTGCACCAACTGTGATTTTTGTCTTAATTTTTCTCCTGCTGTCAGGGCAGCGGAGGGCAGTGGGGGTCGCCAATGGGAGGTCTCCCGCCTAATGCTATTATAATGTTAACTGTAGGCATCTGACTGGTACTGCACTGCCTTCTACCTACGCTCTGCATTGTTTATGGTAGTTAATGCCTTAGACAGCTTTCTATTTACCTGTTCCCTAATTCTGTAACCCTAATCCTATTGGATTTAATTATTGGATGTCTCATGTTGTTTGAATTGTTTTTTAATATTTTGTTGCCCACCTTGAGCAGCCTGATAGCCCAGCCTATCCCAATCTCAGCCACGGTTAGTGCTTGGATGGGGGACCACCAAAGAAGACTGAAGTCATTGTTCAGCGGAAGACCAGGACAAACCTCCTCTGCTCATCCCTTGCCTTGAAAACCCCAAGGCCCTGGGGTCGCTGTGAGTCAGTTGTGTTTTGATGGCACACAATAGTTTTATTGAGAGCTAGTGTGGTATAGGGATTAAGAGCTGTGGTTTGGAGCGGTGGACCCTGATCTGGAGAACCAGGTTTGATTCCCCACTCCTCCACATTAGTGGTGGATGCTAATCTGGTGAATGAGGTTGGTTTCCACATTCCTACACATGAAGCCTGCTGGGTGACCTTAAGCTAGTCACAGATTTCTTAGAGCTTTCTTCTTCTTCTTCTTCTTCTTCTTCTTCTTCTTCTTCTTCTTCATGTGCCTTGAGTCTCAGTGGGAGAGGTGGGATAGAAATGAAGTAAATGGGGAGGGGCTGTGGCTCAGTAGTAGAGCAACTGCTTGACATGCAGAAGGTCCCCACTTTAATCCCTGGCATCTCCAGTTAAAAGGACTAGGCAAGTAGTTGATGCGAAAGATCTCTGCCTGATGCCCTGGAGAGCCGCTGCCGGTCTGAGTAGACAATACTGACTTCAATGGACCAAGGGTCTGATTCAGTAGATGGCAGCTTCGTGTGTAAATAAATAAATATACTTTTCAGTGGAATAAATCAAAACAATGCAAAATATTTTGCAAGCTTTCAAGTTCTCCGCATTGCTTCATCAGCATGGATTTAAAAAAAGGGGGGGAATATGTTAGAAATATGATGTGGTAGAAAGGATAGATGTATGATATGTATATCTTTTGTTAAAATGAAATTGTAGATTAATCAAGATTATTTTCTCTGCATAATGTTAAATCACCACAAATAAGATATCAGAAAAGAGTAATTAAAAATGATTAAAGCAGTAAGATAGAAAGAATCATACATAGAAACAATAGGAGAAACATAGAGGATTATATATTTAAGGTATTGGTTTTTCAAAAACTATAAAGCGTAAAGTTATAACCTAGAATTATGAGAAATCACAGATGGTGGGGGAGGTAGATATTTAGTTGAGCAGGCAAGTATAATTGTATGTTTAGCAGCAATTATAGTAGTATGTTGGAATAATAGTGTATATGGTAGCAATCCCAGTTTGATATAATATACTGGATTGTCTTTCCAAATATTAAATAACAAACTGTATGGACCATTATGCATTCTATATATATTTTTTGTGCTTTTTTCTGTTTTCTTTGTATCTACTCCTATGTTATAAAAAATAATATTTAAAAAAAAGGTGAGGAGAGAAAAGCAGTTATTTGGGGCTGTCTTCTTAAGGTCTTAATCACCCCTGTATGTCGCTTGTCCAAACGGAGACTAACATTTTCCTCCGAACACACCAGCCTCTGGTTCTACAGGAAAAGAAAATTGAGTGCAGCCGTTTGCCTCTCTTTACGAGAATGCCACCCTCTGCTTGTCCAGTTCTAACACAAAGGCTTCTGTTCAATTTCTCGCTGTCCAATATCCGTCTGCATTATAGATCCCCTTAGCAGGCAGCCACCCTCAACATTTACAATCTGGATTTCAAAGGTTATGTATTATGCATAAAGCACTTTGAGCAGGTTTTAATCAGATTCTACTTGGACAAAAGCTCGCCTTTTCCCACAGATGCCTACCCACTTCCTCTGATATGCTAAGCCTGCAAAC
The DNA here is from genome assembly GCF_029931775.1 of Euleptes europaea. Classification (NCBI taxonomy): domain Eukaryota; kingdom Metazoa; phylum Chordata; class Lepidosauria; order Squamata; family Sphaerodactylidae; genus Euleptes; species Euleptes europaea. The sequence goes on from NC_079317.1 coordinate 1,023,723, forward strand.
CTCCGCTGAATAAAACGGGACCTGCTCCTGAATAGATCTGCTTAGGGTTTCTCTGTAATTGCCTGAAAGGTCACTATAGTTTGACCACAAGGGGCATCGGGAGGAAATGAGCTGAACTCTCCGTCTGCCGGCAGGAGCCAGAGGAGGGGATCAGGATTCAAGTCTTGGCAGTTCTGAACAACCAGTAGCCATCAGTTCATATCCTGATTCGGGTCCATTATAGTATATGGGGATTTTTTCTTGAAGCTCCTGTGGGGACAATTTGGGAGGTAGAGTCAGCAAATTTTCAGGTTAGCTTCAAGGGACTCTCCTTGCGTGAGCCCCGACGATTGGTGAAGATTGGGTCAGGGGGGTCCAATTATATGGGGTCCCAAAGGGGTCACCCCCCTCCTAAGAGAAACCGTTTACAATGCTTCTCTATGGAGGAGGGGGTCGACCCCTTCAGCAAATGTAAAGTGAGGCATATTGGGGCAAAAAAATCCCAGCTTCACATATACGCTGATGGGATCTGTGCTGACAGCGACAGACCTAGAAAGGGATCTTGGGGTGGTAGTGGATCGCTCTATGAAGATGTCAACCCAGTGTGCGGCTGCTGTAAAAAAAAAGGCAAATTCCATGCTGGCCATAATTAGACGGGGAATAGAGAATAAAACTGCTGATATCATGCTGCCCTTGTACAAATCTATGGTGATTTGTGCCTCCCCAAACCCCCGCCCTTTTCAGGCTCCACCACCAAAACCTCCCGCTGGTTGCAAAGAGGGACCTGGCAACCATATCCATAGGCTCCAAAACACCTCAGTTCCATAGCTCTTGAACCATTGGGCAATTGGGGGCTAAGTTCGGGTTTTTACAGCTGGAGCCCTTGGGAGCTCTATAGGTGTTTTCAGGCCAGACGGCTGGACTTCCCGTTGCCTGCTTCTTCTGTGGGGGAAGGCCGTCTGAAGCCCCCTCAGAGTGGGATGGAGAAAGAACTTTGCTGCTGCAAATAAGCATTTTTTTTAATTTATTTATTTTGCCATCTGGTTTGCATGTCTGGTGCCAGGCAGTGTAGGATGTTTGCATTCTTCTATTTGAAAAAAGCCTTCTGCCATTTTTAGAAGCTTCTTGCTTCTAAGCTAGGAATGGTGGGCTAAAACAAAGGACATAAATAAAGCTTTCAATGTCATGTCAATTATTTTTATAAAACAGAAAATATTGTGCTGAAAGGGTATTTGGATTATACTTCTGTGCCTCTGGGAGCTTACACATCCACCCACACCTGTGTGATTCACCTAGAGGACATTCAGAAATCAGTAGATGTTTTCAGCAGGCCAGTTAGTAGCAGCGGCCGTAGCAGCGTGGTGTAGTGGTTAAGAGCAGTGGACTCTCATCTGGAGAATTGGCTTTGTTTCCCCACTCGTCCACATGAAACCAGCTGGGTGACCTTGGGCTAGTCACACTCTCTCAGCCCCACCTACCTCAAAAGGTGTCTGTTGTGGGGAGGGGAAGGGAAGGTGATTGTAAGCCGCTTTGAGACTCCTTTTGGAAGAGAAAACCAGGCTATAAAAACCAACTCTTCTCCTTCTTCTTCTCACTGTGATTGTTCATACATCTGGATCCTTGTCAGAGACCTGTATTGCCTGAGAGACCAGCAAGAATTCTGTACATCCCCAGAGGTCTGTCCTCCAAAACCAAGCTGTCTGGACCCAGGTTCTCAATGTGTTGACCTTCTGATAGGAAACTCAGATGGATTACGATCTCCCTCATGCTGAGACCAGTTTTGAGGATCAGCAAAGTTGTGATTCGGGTTATGGGATGGTACAGTATGAAAGCTGGCTCAGTACTTGGATGGGGGACCACCAAGGAAGGCTCTGCAGAGGAAGGCCATGGCAAACCACCTCTGCTGCTCACTTGCCTGGGTGACCACAAGTCAGCTGCCACTTGATGGCACTTTACATACACACAAAGTTGTGATTTACAGTGAATCATGAAGGGCTGCTGCAGCCTGATCATCCTTGTCACTCTCCTCTGCACCTGCTCGATTCTGTCCATGTCCTTTTTTGAAGTGAGGCCTCCAGAACTGCATGCAATACTCCAGATGCGGCCTGACCAATGCAGTGTACCGCGGAACTATGACATCTTGCAATTTGGAAGTTACGTATGCCTCTGTTGTTGCACCCCAAGATCGCATTAGCTTTGTTGTTGTTGCAGCACACTGGTTGCTCATATTTAACTTACGGTCCACCGTACCCCAAGGTCTTGTTCACACACACTGCTGCCCAGAAGTGTATCCCCCATCCAGTATGCATGTCCCTCATTTCTGTTACCCAGATGTAGAACTTGGCACTTATCCTTGTTGAATTGCATCTAGTTCACATCTGCCCAGATTTCCAGTGTGTTCAGATCTCGTTGAATTCTCTCTCGGTCTTCCGGTGTGTTCGCTGCTCCTCTCAGTTTGGTATCATCTCCAAATTTAATGAGTAAGTCCCTCCACACCCCCATCCAGATCATTTATAAATATATTGAAAAGTACCAGGCCCAGAACCAAACTCTGTGGCACCCCTTTTTCATCGATATTAACCGAGCCAGCCTTTTTCTTTGAGAAACAGGTCCATTTTTTGTATTAAAGGGCTTTTTATCAGCTACATCTGGTCCGTCAGCTTTCCCTTTTGCTGAATTAGCCAGTCGGGCTATACTGATTCCTGCCTTTGCTGGGCCTGACTCCCTCTGTACCCGGAACAGGCTGTCGCAATCTGTCTTCCTTCTAACTATAAATACTAGCAAGGTGTGATTTTTAAAATCCAATTTTATCTGCCTCAGTTTTCCATGTCAGACCAAAGATGCTTATTTATATTTACTTATATTTTGGATTTACATCGCACCCATCCCCCACGACAGCAGGGCTCGGGGTGGGTAACAACAAGCCAAGTATACATTTAAAAACACAAACAATTAAAATAGATTAAAATACAGAAAATACAAATGATGAGATGGTGCCCTAAACTCCCAGCAGAGCTGACTCCCGAGAAGAGGAGGCTGTGGGGGGGACGACAGGATTGCTCTCTTGAAGTATCTGAAGGGCTGTCACTTAAGAGGAGGGCAGGGAGCTGTTCCTGTTGGCAGCAAAGGATAAGACTCACAATGATGGGTTTAAATTGTAGGCGGAAAGGTACCAGCTGGCTATTAGGGAAAATTTTTTACAGTAAGAGTTGTTCAACAGTGGATTCAGCTACCTAGGGAGGCGGTGAGTTCCCCCTCACGGGCAGTCTTTATGTAGAGGCTGGACCAGCACTAGTCAGGGATGCTCTAGGCTGATGGTGCATTGAGCAGGGGGTTGGACTAGATGGCCTCTATGGCCCCTTCCAAGTCGAAGATTCTATGATCTATGAGCAACAGGCCCACTGCAAAGTAAGTGGGGAGGGGGACTGAGGGGAGCATATAGAAGAGGGGAGGCTCTGCCCATTGAATGATGAACATAATAGTCCTCAACCATGTGCCTGGCGAAACATCTCCATCTTGGAGGCCCTATGGACCTGGGCCAGATCCTCTGGAGCCCTGGTCTCCTCAGAAAGAGAGTTCCACCCGGCAGGGGCCATGGCCGGAAAGGCTCTGGCCCTGCTTGAATTGGACTGCTCTCGGGCCAGTAATTTCCAGTAGATTTTGGGAACTACAGCAAAGCATCCTTGGGGTACACAGCAGAAGAGGTGGTCCCACAAGTATGAGGGTCCCAAACTTTTAAAGGCTTTAAAGGTTAAAACCAGCACCTTGAACCTGATCCGGATGCAATTCAGTAACCAATGCAGCTGGCAGAGAATAGGTTGAACAGAAATTCTCCATGGGGTCCTTGTTAGGACCCTCACAGCTGCATTAAGTACCATTTGAAGCTTCTGGAGGAGACTCAGAGGCAGCCCTATGTACAGCAAGTCACAGTGCTCCAGCCTGGAGGTGACTGGTGAATGAATGGATCACGGTGGCCATGTCGTAGTGAGACTGGTCGGGGGCTAATCGCTGAACATGGCAAAGATGATAAAAAGCCTTCCTGGTAACAGTCGAGACCCACTATGCCACGGAAAGCAACGCATCCAGGATAACCCCCAGACTCAGAAGTCCCTGAAGTGGTGCTCATGGGCTCCATTGGTGCCCACTGACCCCTTTTCCGGCCCCCGCCAAGTGTTTTTAGGAAGTGGGAGGGGCTGGTGGGGCTTTTGCCCAGCAAGGCTTCTGATTGGCTACTGGAGATTTGATTGGCTGTGCAGATGTTTTTAAATGTTGCTTTGGCAGCAGCTGCCACCACGCCACAAGGCTCTGCATTGTTCTGCTGAAGTTAAGCTGTGGCAGCCATCATGTGGCTGGCTGGCTCCGCCTCCTGCGGCAGCCATTTTGCAGCAGCCATTTTGTTGCTGCGCCCACCAACCTGCGTCAGAATTCCAAATGTGCCCGCAGGCTCAAAATGTTTGGGGACCCCTGAGTTAGATCAAACCTTGGACTTTGATATACATAAGCAAGATGGTCCCAGTAATAATTGCCCTGAGCACGCATGTGTACAGGCTCCTGATATGTTAAAAGGGCAATGCCTCTTTAGTCAGAGCATATACGCAAGTGGGCCAGGACATCTCTGCAAGCGCTCGCAAGATTAGATGGGCTCCTAGGCAAAGACTGAAGACACACGCAAACACCTAAGCAATCAGTCCCAACTTAAAAAAATCTCAAATCCATTTGATTTCCCCTCCTTCTTTTTATGATGTACCTTTAAAAATTGGAGGAGATGGCAGGCGGGTAGTAAGGCTTGGTGACTGTGAGAAAGTAGTCATGCAAGAAAGGAGTAGAACTGTGATAATTTGATACGCCCAGTCACCGGGATGCATCAAACCACTTGGCAAGCACCTGGGCCCCCCGCTCATGACTGGCAAGTGGGACAGGAGCTGGACGAGCAGGTGATTAAGTGAGACTACCCGGACCTGGAGAGCCGGCATGGTGTAGTGGCTAAGAGCGATGGACTCTAATCTGGAGAACCGGGTTGAGCAGTTCCTCCACATGAGCGGCAGACTCTAATCTGGTGAACCGGGTTTGTTTCCCCACTCCTCCACATGAAGGAAGCTGGGTGACTTTGGGCTAGTCACAGCTTTCTCAGCCTCACCTACCTCAGAGGGTGTCTGTTGTGGGGAGGGGAAGGGAAGGTGATTGGAAACCGGTTTGATTCTTCCTTAAGTGGTAGAGAAAGTCGGCATATAAAAACCAACCCTTCTTCTTCTTCGTCTTCCCCACTCCTCCACGTGAAGCTGTCTGGGTGACCTTGGGCTAGTCACAGTTCTCTCCGAACTCTCTCAGCCCACACAGAGGCAGGCAATGGTAAACCACCTCTGAATGTCTCTTGCCTTGAATACCCCATGTGGTTGCCATAAGTCAGCTGTGACTTGATGGCACACACACAGAGAGAGATAAGTGTCTTTTTCTTAAGTCACCACTGCAATGTCAAAGTCATTTTTTTGTTCCATCTTAGCTGCAGAGAGGGAGGTCTTGGCCTGGCTTAGTGATGGAGCCCCCAAGGCCTTGGGAAAGTTGCAACTGGGTGATTTGTAGGATTTGCTATTGGATCTGTAGAGCACAGAAGGAAAATGACGGATGAAGAACAGCCTGAAAACAACACGGATACGCTTGCGAGAAGTACAGAAAATTGCTGCAATTGTGCAGAGCTTTTCAATGCTTGCAGAAACCAGCTGAGATAAGTAGCGACTGCTCTACGGTAGATCTTCCTCAACACCTGACCATCCTCTGTAGAGCGGCAGTTGGTGGATCTGGGGGCAGCTACCCTTCAGACACACGCTTCAAGATTAGGCTGGACCAAGGACAGCAGCAGGCCACACTCCCGCTCCGCCACGACTAGGGTTGCCAGGTCCCTCTTTGCCACCCGCAGGAGGTTTAGGGAGGCAGGATTGGGGCAGAGATCAGCGTCATCTACATGATGACGTATGTCTGGCACCAACTGGGGCTGTGGATTAAAAAAAGCAGCCCCCGACGACCACCCCAACGCATGAGCAAGGAAGGCAAAACAGGCTGGGAAAGTGTGCCCCATCCTCCTGCCTGGCGCGAAACAGCTGATTGGAAAAAACAGCTGATCAGCAGCGACGTGGAGGAGAGGACATAAGGAGGACGGGGCACACTTTTCCAGCCGGTTTTGCCTTCCTTGCTCACGCGTTGGGGTGGTCGTCGGGGGGGGGGCTGCTTTTTTTTTAATCTGCAGCCCCAGCTGGGCTCCTGAGGATGGCCCCCCCGCCTACTTCCGCCAGCCTACAGCTGAGAGTGGGCGGGCAAGAGGAGCGATGGCCAGTTGATTACCCACCATAAGCGGGCACTTGGGAACCCTAACCATGGCCTAGAGCAGCACGCCTTTGGTCGGGAATTCCTCCCTTTCTTCCGCCTGTTGTATTTCTCCTCCCAGCCAAAAACAGCTCATTCACAACAAGCAACCATGTTGGTTTTATTCCTCCGTAATCAATAAGTATCTGCAGGCTTGAGAATTTCAGGGAGACGTTAGCTGGCTTTGGATGCACACAGAGGGGCCGAACTGCCTGATGAGTAATAGGGGAGATAAATATCCCCTTTGTTATCCTTGCACAAAAGGTGTTTTCGCTGATGTATAACATGCCATGTTCAGATTAGCAGCGTTGCTGCTGCCGGCAAAGAGGGAGTCTGAATCATTTCCAGATCTTTGCTGACTGAAGTGGGCCAGAGCTCCGTAAAACACCTGTCTTGCTCCTCTCTCTGCCGTCCCCAAACCGGGGTTCTACTTCCTGGCTGGTGTCCCAGTCCTGGAGGAGGTCTGTCAGCATCTCCTTGCATCTCAGGCTCAAATGCTAATAAGTTCTTCTTCTTCTTCTTCTTCTTCTTCTTCTTCTTCAGAAGAAGAAGAAGAAGAAGAAGAAGAAGAAGAAGTTTTTATATGCCGACTTTCTCCACCACTTAAAGAAGAATCAAACCGGCTTACAATCACCTTCCCTTCCCCTCCCCACAACAGACACCCTGTGAGGTAGGTGGGGCTGAGAGAGTGTGACTAGCCCAAGGTCACCTAGCTGGCTTCATGTGGAGGAGTGGGGAATCAAATCCGGTTCTCCAGATTAGCCTCCACCACTCCAAACCACCGCTCTTAACCACTACACCACGCTGGCTCTCCACCTCGTTAATGTTCCAGCTCGCCTTCTCTCGTCCTCAGTATCATTTAGGCCTTCTTCCAAAATCTGGTCCTTTTCTATATCACAGCTGGTGACAAGTTTTAAAACTTTGTGCCCAAATTAGTAGCAATAGGGGTGGCCCATGCAGATAGGGTTGCACGAGCCAGCTGAACTCCCTCCCAAAAGTTTGCCCTCCCCAGTAAAGTTGCCAGCTTCCAGGTACTAGCTGGAGATCTCCCGCTATTACAACTGATCTCCAGCCGACAAAGATCAGTTCACCTGGAGAAAATGGCCGCTTTGGCAATTGGACTCTATGGGGTTCAAGCCCCTCCCCTCCCCAAACCCCGCCCTCCTCAGGCTCCGCCCCAAAAACCTCCCGCCGGTGGCAAAGAGGGACCTGGCAACCCTACTCCCCAGACATGCCCCCATGTCTGCCCAATCACATCCAAAGTTTATTTCTTGGACCAGTCCAGAGAAAGTCAGATCCCACGCCGAACGGTGGGATTTCCCCTCATAAAGGGACTAGCCCAGGTCTGTGCCACGTGTGCCAAGTTTCTCACATCACTTGGACACCCCCACAAACTCTGTCTAGACATTAGGAAGAATTTTCTAACAATTAGAGCGGTTCCTGTGAAACAGGCTTCCTCGGGAGGTGGTGAGCTCTCCTTCCCTGGAGGTGTTTAAGCAGAGGCTAGATGGCCATCTGTCAGCAATGCTGATTCTATGACCTTGGGCAGATGATGAGAGGGAGGGCACCTTGGCCATCTTCTGGGCATGGAGTAGGGGGTCACTGGGGTGTGTGTGGGGGAGGTAGTTTGGAATTTCCTGCATTGTGCAGGGGGTTAGACTAGATGACCCTAGTGATCCCTTCCAAGTCTATGATTCTATGATTGCTTTTTGGGATCCTCTCTAAAGGACTTCTGCCTTATGGACTCCTTGCAGATCTCAGCTTATCACCCACCTTGGATTAGGTCGTATGTTACCCACTTTCCCCTCCCCTATCCTTGCCTCTTCCTCCCTCCTCATCCCTTTCACCCCTTTTCAATTCGTGAGTGTGCGTGTGTTTTATTGGGAAGGAGAGGGTGGTTTTTATTCTGGGTTTTACTTATGCAGTTGTAGTTGTGGTCAAAGGTTAGAGGCAATTTTGGTCAACCTGTAGTTGTGTGTCTGAGTGCTAGTAAATAAATATTTAATTCAGTTTGAATTGGTTGGTCTCTACTGCTTTTTCTCATGGGAATATCGTGCAGGAATAAAACCTCCACATTCATGGGCAAAAGACCCCTTGTTTATCTGGCTGGAGATCCTGTAAAAAGCTATTTTCCCCCTCTCTGGATCCAGTGTGGGTAACAGAACTCCATGTGCACATATAGCTCTTGCTTGAAGCCCCAGAAGCCGACATCTAGGAAAGTCTTCTAGAGAGATGAGGAGGGGGGTCTAAGGGGCTACTTAGAGAGTCTCTGTCCTCTTGTGACTTCAGGACACAGAGTGGAAGGGGGGGGTCAGTCTTCTGTGGAGGGTGAGAGGAGGTTTTCCTTTGCTCAGATGTGGTTAGTCAACTGAAGGTCAAGAGTGTGCCTTCTGCAATCTGGACCCTTGGAAACCACAGAGGGAGTCGGGAGGAGGCGCTGGAGGAGGGAAAAGGAGAATTTTAACTGCTGCTTCTTCAGACAGGCTTTAAAAGGCCGACAGGCAAGTCAAGGAAAGCTCTCTCTCTCGTATTCTGTCTTCAGGAAGAAGCAGACGGGTTTCTTGTGATTGCCAGGAGGGGCACAGACTGGTTGTGAAGCTCCAACATTAAGGCCATTTATTCATGGAAGGTTTTGCATTGGATTTGCCACTCTTTAGATGCACCTTTTCCCCATGAATAAATGGCCTAAGTCTTCTTTGGCAGCGGGAACCACAGGGGCAGGCTGAGGTCGGTGCGTTATTAGCTGTAGTCAAATCGAACTGCGGTTTGAGAAAACCGAGGACAACTTCTGAACTCCGTTCTCAAACAGTAGACCGACAGCTCCTGGCTCTCTCTTTCTTTCTGAAACAATGGGCGAAAACGCACGGTCGCTTGAGCCTCCTTTCTTCCCTGTTCCAGCCAGGATCCAGCCAGGATCGAACGCACGGGACGTGCGTTCGATCCTGGCTGGATCCTGGCTGGAACAGGGAAGAAAGGAGGCTCAAGCGACCGTGCGTTTTCGCCCAATATGTTCTAAAGTGAAACTCCTTCTCCTTCTCCCATGCAGTTACAAATGTACATGCTTTAACCTTTAGCACCAAAACCATTCTTTCCCTTCCAGGGAAATAAAGTTCTTCTTTTGGTTATCTCTGGCCAAGGCTATTCCCTCTTAATTTCCAAGGCAGGGGGGAGGCAAAGTTTACCTCCCTGGCAGGGCTGTGGAAAGCGGGAGTCCATTTCTAAACATTTGGATAATTTTCTGTGCAGGCGGCTGGACTCCAGAGAATTGACCCAGCACTTTTAGGCCAGCTACTAAATAATTCTCTGGCCACTCGGGAGTTTATCCTGCGATAGGGACATGCGGTAGGAGTTAGGTCTCAAATTTCCAGAAATAAATAACATGCTACTTCAAAGAACATTTTGGGTTTTGTGAAGTGTACATTACTCACAAAATAAAAAGCCTCTTGGCTGCTCCCGTTAACAGCCCCCACTGCTGAAAGGGGTTGCGTGCCCCCCAGAGGCAAACCAGCTCTTTTCTATTTGTGACCACACCGCACAGGAGCCTTCATAAGAACACAAGAAAAGCCCTGCTGGATCAGACCCAGACCCATCAGGTCCAGCAGTCTGTTCACACAGGGGCCAACCAGGTGCCTCTAGGAAGCCCACAAACAAGACAACTGCAGCAGCACCATCCTGCCTGTGCTCCACAGCACCTAATAGAATAGGCATGCTCCTCTGATACTAGAGAGAATAGGTATGCATCATGACTAGTATCCATTTTGACTACTAGCCATGAATACCCCTCTCCTCCATGAACATGTCCACTCTCCTCTTAAAACCCTCCAAGCTGGTAGCCATCACCACATCCCGGGGCAGGGAGTTCCACAATTGAACTATGCGTTGTGTGAAAAAATACTTCCTTTTATCTGTTTTGAATCTCTCACCCTCCAGCTTTAGCAGATGACCCCGCGTTCTAGTATTATGGGAGAGAGAGAAAAACCTCTCCCTGTCCACTCTCTCCAAACCATGCACAGTTTTATAGACCCTCCCCACCCCACATACGCCATTTCATATCCCCAAATAACCCACTGTTAAATTTACGTGTCGCCGTCTAAGAAATGTTTCCGAAGATGGTCATGTTTGTCTGCAGTAGAAAAGCTGCATTTGAGCCCAGGAGCATCGTAGAGACCAATAAGATTTTTGGCACCTAAGCTTCCAAGAGTCAAAGCTCCCCTCGGTATCTGGCAAAGGGAGCTTTGACTCTCGGACACTCAGACCCCCCCCCCAATCATGTTGGTCTCTAAGGTGCTGTTGGACTCGAATCCAGCTCATCCACGAAGTGTGATTTTTACATTGGGTTTCATGAAGTGTATATTTCTCACAAAATAAAAACTCTCTCTATGGGCTCCATGGGAAAGTTTGCAGACATGAAAATACCACATGTGTATGGGGCGGGCAGGATAGCCACTTTTCCCTGCCTACCTGTTTTGGTCACAAACCGAAATGAGCTCTCTTTTGAGGCTCAAAACTCCCATCGCATGTGTGATACAAAGTCCTTATGCACTCCTTCAACGAACACCAGGGCTTTGTAATGTGTAGATGGAGTCTCAGTATGTACAATTGAGAGCCGGTGAGGTGTAGCGGTTAAAGCGTCAAACTAGGAGTTGGGAACTCCAGGTTCAAATCCCCATTCTGCTATAAAACCTTGCTGGGTGACGTTGAGCCAGCCGCAGACTCTCAGTCTAACCTCCCTCACAGGGTCATTGTGATGAGAAAATGGAGGTTTTTGTGGCAGAGCCTGAGGAGGGCAGGGTTTAGGGAGCGGAGGGACTTCTCTACCTGAGATCCTGGAGAGCTGCTGCCAGTCTGAGTAGACAACATTGAGCTCGATGGACTGATGGTCTGTTTCAATAGAAGGCTACTTCACGTGTGAGAAGTTGGTATGTTCCTTTGGGTCCCCATGAGGGAGGAAAGTGGGGTATCGATAAAGTAAATGATAATACTCACATCTTCCCAGGAGAACTTGGCTGGTGCTCCTGCTTCTGAGGGATTCTCCCACCTGGAAGCGTCCTTCCCATTGGGCTCAGCATGAATTCCACTCAAGAGGTCTTGGTCTCTCATGCTGGGATGTGCTCCTGAGCATCTCTCCTGTGTGGCTTCCCTGCCACCTTATCACCTGAAATGTCAGTTGTGCATAAACAGGTAAATACGGCAGCCTCTACAATGCAGTTGAAGCCTCCAGGATTTCCCATGTGAATTTATGATGCCGATGGGGGTGGGGAGGTGGGCCGGTCCCGAGGCCTTTTCCAGCAGAGAGGCACCAGGATGGCTGCTTGCCAAGTTTCCTGTGCTGACTGAGATGTTGTAAGAAGTCCAAAAAGAGAGAGGCTTTTTAAAAGAACCTGCCTGAAAATGCCAACGGGGCGTCTTTGATTCTCTGCCATTAATTGGGCATGCTCTTAACTATTTCATGGTGATTTGACATTCCAGTTCATTCCGTAATTGGACATCTGTTCTCCCTGTAAACGTGATTTCTGACTTGATAGAACAGTTGCCCTCTTCACCGGCTCAGGCAGGTCCATTTCTACTCAAGAGCATCAGAAGAGCCCAGCTGGATCGGAGGAGTGGCCCCGTCTAATCCAGCATCCTGTCTCACACAGGGGCTGACCGGTTCCTCCAGAGGACCAACAACAGGGCAAAGAGGCCGAGGCCTTTCCCTGATGTTGACCCCTTGCACTGGGATTCAGAGGTATACTGTGTCTGAATGGGGAGGTTCCCTTTAGTCACCATGGCTGGTAGCCACGTACGGATGTCTCCTCCCTCAATCTGTCTAATCCCCTTTTAAAGCTGTCTGTACCTGTGGCCATCACTACACACTTTGTCGCCTTTGCTTGTTTGCTTTTCCATAGAGGAGGTATGAAGCAGTGGTCCTCTTTGTTCCATGGACAGAAGAAGAAGAAGAAGAAGAAGAAGAAGAAGAAGAAGAAGAAGAAGAAGAAGAAGAAGAAGAAGAAGAAGAGTTGGTTTTTATATGCCGATTTTCTCTGCCACTTAAGGGAGAATCAAACAGGCTTACAACCGCCTTCCTTTCCCCTCCCCACAACAGACACCCTGTAAGGGAGGGGGGGCTGAGAGAGCTGTGACTAGCCCAAGGTCACCCAGCTGGCTTCATGTGTAGGAGCTGGGAAAAAATTCCAGTTCACCAGATTAGCCTCCGCCTCTTAAGAGGAGCAGTGGGGAATCAAACCCATTTCTCCAGATCAGAGTCCCCCACTCCAAACCACCGCTCTTAACCACTACACCACACTGTATGTCAATCACAGTTTATCACTGGATGATTTCTATTATTTATGAACTGCTTAAAACCACTAGAAAACCAAGTCATGTGAGATTTTCAGACTACTAACCTTTACCCTGGACACTTTGAGGGTAAAGCACGGAGGTTTTTCAGGGGTGGCGGGGGTGGCTGCTATGTGGACCTTTTGTTCAGCTGTGGGGGTTAATAAGGGCAGCACAGGGAAACAAGACGGCTGCTCCGTGGGCCCGCCCAAAGGCCCCACAGCCTTAACAGCCATGGCAGAAAGCAGATTCGCCTTCTAACAGGTGCGCCAGCACCATCCCAAAACCATAGGTTCCTTGGGAAAACAGGTTTGCTACGTTTAAAACTAAGTAAGGGGAGGCATTTTAGGGGGGGGGGCATAAGGCAAACTCCCAACAGCCCAGGTTTCCCAGCAATCTTCAGTTTTGACAGATTATTTCTCATTCCAGGAGATCACAAGTCAGAGCATATGCCCACTAGCAAACACAGTGTGCGGCCAGCCACACAGCTGATATGAATTTAAAAGAGTTGTTGATTATATATTATATATTTTCTTTATATACATATATATAAAGAAAATATGTATATAATATATGGGGGCAACATTTTGTACTTTCCCGCCACTTAAAAAAAGAAGCAGCAGATCCGGCCCTAGGATAGAAAGGTGCTAAATCAATCTGAATGCTTGTTAAGAGACTGATTTCAGTTTTACAGTTCACTTTTACCTGTTGTGGTCCATTTCATGCGACCTCTTTTGTTGGTGTTCATAGCAGGACTAATTTAAAAACCAAATCTGAGCCAAGCCTTCGGAACGTGCCCCCTGCAAATGGGGTGAACTGACCACAGGCAGTGCCTGAATTTAATCTGTTGTGGGCCCCCCCACCTTGCGGAATGGCCTGCAGGAGGGGGTCAGGCAGGCCCCCACGCTGCCAGCATTTGACACAACGTGCACAACAGAAGTGTTCAGGAGAGTATTTTGGCAAAGGAAACCGGGTTGTAGAATAACGGGATGGCTCATTTGGGTGCTTTTAGCAAGGGAGTTTGATTACAGTCTCTTGCACGGTTTACTGCATGGATCTCTTGGCTTTGCCGCCTTGGCTTCTACTTTTGCAGTCCATTTTCTACATTGTTTATGAATTTTCTCATTTTATTTTACAACATTTATATCCCGCCCTTCTACCCTCACAAGGGCCATCAAGATGGCAAATGAATTAAAATATACACAGTAAAATCAACCCCAAAAAACATGTTATGTGCTAATGTGGGGGGGGGGGGGGTTGGTCTGCTTTATCTTCTGGTTTTGTAATCCTGGTCCTCTTGCATGTTTTATGCCCTCTGATTGCCTTGTTTTCCTATTTTGCAATCTGCCTGGGGTCTTTGCAAGAAAGGTGGGCTGTAAATGAAGTAAATACACAAACAAAATTTTGTTCCTGACTTACTTCTGCTCCAAATGCCTTACTAAAGTGCTGATGTGCCAACTCTATATGGCTTTGCAAGCTTCATGCGAGCAGGGGAGGGGGCTGTAATGTGCTGCAGCTACTGAACATTCACATGTTAAAGATCTCATGCCCTTCTCTGCACACACTGGCGTTGCCGTTGATATGGATCATATGTAGGAACAGCAAATTCATTGTCTGTTGGATTGTCACTCGGAAAATGATCTAGCGAGTCCAAACTCAAAGTCCACTGTAAATGGCTGGGTTTAGAAAACCTGGAAAAAAGGGACACAGCATGTGCTGGATTTTCCTGGCGGTTTGGATGGGAAGGAAAGCAAGCAACACCAGTGTCAGCTGCCTACTCTTGGGAAGTACCAGCCTGTCTCCTTTTCCATTCTGGCTACCAAATGTCCCTCCCAAGAGAGCCGACGTGGTGTAGTGGTTAAGAGTGGTGGTTTGGAGTTGTGGACTCTGATCTGGAGAACCGGGCTCGGTTCCCCACTCCTCCGCATGAGCGGTGGAGGCTAATCTGGTGAACTGGATTTGTTTCCCCACTCCTCCACATGAAGCCAGCTGGGTGACCTTGGGCTAGTCACAGCTTGGGCTAGTCACAGCTCTCTTAGAGGTCTCTCTAAGGTGGTTGTAAGCCAATTTGATTCCTCCTCAAGAGGGAGAGAAAGTCGGCATATAAACTCCTCCTCCTCCTCCTCCTTCTTCTCCCGTCGTCCCTGAGCTCCTCTCCTGCCCCCCCCCCCGTGCTCTTCATGATGCAGGACTCCTAGTAGCACAATGAGTTTCACTTGCAATGCCGAGCTGTAATTAGGAAGAGTCCACAATACAACCCAAACTACAACACAAAGTCATTGCCAGCCAACTAGACCTGCTTTTCACAGGCAAAGATTTGTCTCAGGTAGAGGAGGGAAACTTGATAAAGCATCCAGGAAATCTCTGGGAGCAGAGAGCGGCGCATGGGGGTGCAGCATGGTGCTCCAGGCCCTGCATCTCTCAGGCTCTGAAGGCACACCTGTGAGGGCTGGAACCAGTCTTCATTTGGGGGCGGGGGCAGGGGGAGTTCCCTAATGGAGAAGTTGATGCTGATTCTTGGACTAGATTGCGGCGGCCAGATTGGCGTTCGGAGTAATTTCTGAGGAAGGCGACCTTTTCATTAGTTGGCCTCGACGCAGGGCCACAAATCCTAACGTGGAGAGGGTGACGGAGATAAAATAATTACATTTCGGGTGCCTGTGAGAGTTCCAGGGAAATTGCTAACGGCCTCATTGCTTAGTTCAATCAATTAGACTAGAACTCACAGCAGGAAATATAACTATTTTAATTATTCTGACTTTGAAACTGACGTGTGCAGAATTGAAAGATGTTTTATTACTTGTTTCAGGCTTTTGGCGAATAAACACATTCCGATTTGGGGTTGGGGTGAAAAATCGGACACGTCCTTTGTAAAGGCCATCACAAGCAACAGTTTCTTGTGGGATTGTTAACACACACACACACACACACACACACACACACAGGTAAGTGGCCAGCCCTTGGCAAACAGTTGAGACGAAAGCATCTGGTGAGCTGCAAATCATTCCTGCCACAACCATCCAGAAATACAATTATTTTGCTTCCATCGACGCTCCCTCCATTCTTTGTCTTTCTGGTCAGAAATTCAGCAGACAAAGCCCAGCCTGGGCTGCCAGCAGATGGGCAGGACAAAAGAAAGCTGTCAAAGAATAGCTGAGCAGGTGGTGGAAGGAGAGGGGCGCTTCTCCCCCTGTCCAGAATCCTCTTGTTTAGACCTGCTGGGACATCGGAAGCAAAGCCTCCTTCTCTCGGCTCTGGGTCTCAACTGAGTATCATCTCTGTGTGTGAGGCCAGGAAGCAAAGGACATACAACCAAAGAATCCTAGAGTTGGAAGGGACCACCAGGGTCATCTAGTCCAACCCCCTGCACAATGCAGGACATTCACAACTACCTCCCCCCAGTGACCCCTACTCCATGCCCAGAAGATGGCCAAATGTGGCCTGGAGGAAAATTGCTTCATAAACCCAAAGCAACAATCAGCATTTTCCTGGCCATATAAAAAAGGGCCTTGAGAGTCAAACGCCGATGCAAACCTTCCTGCCCTCCCTCTCATGATCTGCCTAACGTCACATGGCTCTCTTCTTCCTCTGGTTGCCCCACCAGTGCCCATGTGAGGAAGGAGGCATGTGACGTTAGGCAGGCAGGAGGGGAAAGGGGAAGCAAAGAGGGGAGCTCTGCCAAGGAAGGAGGGATGCTGGAGGTGGGAAAGGCAGGGCCAGGTGGCAAATCAGCTGAGCTCTGTTCAAGCCCTGAGCTCTGAAACTCACTAACACTTACATGAAACCGACAAGCATCCTCCATTATTCCAGCTTCAAGGGAAGGGGTTGGATGAGGGCTGGGAAAGAGGAGGAGTGAGAGGGAGAAACAGGAATGGGGCGTGGGAGGCGGTGTAGGGAGAGAAACCTGAAGTTACACCCATGCACACAAACGGCAGCAATTTACTTCAATTTTGGGATCGAGGAAAAACTTTACATTTGTGGCAAAACAGCATCCTGATACCACTGGACAAGTGTGAGGCGGCAGAGATGTGACTTCTGAAGGTCAGAAAAATCATGCCTGATCCCAACAAAGCCCCAAAGCCGTCCAGTGGGGATTGCAAAGCTAAATACCCGTGCATTAAATGGCCGTGCTGAAGTCAGCATGTCCTGTTACTACAGCAATTACACCAGCTACCAGTCTGCTCCTGAGCCCAATTCAAGGTATTGGTTTTGACCTTTAAAGCCCTACATGGCTTGGGATTGGGGTATGTGAAGGGCTGTCTTCTCCTACATGTCCCTGCCTGGGAATTAAGGTCCCAGGGAGAGGCCCTTGTGACTAATTCATCAATCAAATATCCTCATTTAATGGGTACAGGAGAGAGGGCCTTTTCGGTGGCAGCCCCATGATTATGGAACAGCCTCCCCAGAAAGGTGTGCCTGGCTCCCTCACTCTCGACCTTTAGGAGGCAGATAAAGATGATTTTGTTTGGGATGGCATTAGACTAATTTAGGAGCTTTAAAAATTTATTGGCAGTCCTAATTGACATTTTAAACTGTTGTCTTTTATGTGCTGTTTTTTAAAATATTTGTAGCTTTATTTACATTGCAAGCAGCCTTGAGTTCTGCAAGGTAGAAAGGCAGCTAAAATATGTGTTAAATAAACACCCCTCTCCTGGGAGACAGATTTTCTGTACAGGATTGTATCCCAGGTCTATAGCCCATCCATTTCTTGCCTAACAATATTTCTATACCCCTTTTCCCCACAATGTGATTTACGTGACGAAGTTAAAACCAGCAAAACATCACGAACACATTGGAAGTGTCAAGAGACAGATGGTTCCTACTTTCACGTATGGTGGACCTGTTCGAAGCTACAAACATATTGGAAGAAAATCCGAGGTGAAATACAAGATATGCTCAATCAAAAAAATAAATCTGGACCCAAAATATTTCTTACTAAGCATAACACCATCTGATCTACCCTCGAGACTCAAAGACTTGTTTAAATATGCCACAACTGCAGCGAGAGTTGTTCTGGCAAGAAGATGGAAACATACGGCCACACCTGATGTCGACGAATGGAAGGACAAGATGTTAGAATAGGCAAATATGGCCAGAATGACCTTCATGATGAACTTAACAGATAATGAGTCTTTAGACCAGTTTACTGAGAAATGGCCACCATTTTATACCTATATATATATCAGCTAACACATAGAGTAATTTCTTTTCTTTTCTTAGCAACTATATCCTAGTAAGTTCAGTATAAGAATTTAAACAATATAACTAGTTATAATAAGATATGAAATGTTTCTGAAATGTATAATAGTGACCAGTAAGAATACACATTGCTGTAGACGGATTGTTTATCCCTCCCTTTTTCCCCTGCACCCCATATCTACAGCAGCCAGCCATTCCAAAGACTCTGCGGAACACAATTCACAGTGGGTAGCCGTGTTAGTCTGTTTGCAGTAGTCAAAAAGGGCAAGAGTCCAAAAAGTGCTACTGGACTCTTGCCCTTTTTGACTTCTGCGGAACACAAATGGCCCCACCTTCTTCTGGTTCTGAAAGAAGGGTCTACACATCGTGTATCGCCTTCCCCTATGCCTGCAGAGGGGGTTGGCTGCCGTTGGACTCATCACAGGGACACAGTTGGTGGGCGACCTCTCCTGCTGTTGCTACAGGCCCACAACAGGGCAGCAGTAGCCCAATTCCGGCATCTGCTGGCTCGGTTGGCTTCAGGCGGTCCTCTGCTCCCTGCCCCGCAGCTGTCTGTCTGCCTGAATGTCTTGCATTGTGCAGGGGGTTGGTCTAGATGACCCTGGTGGTCCCTTCCAACTCTGTGATTCTATCCCCTGAAGCAGATGAAGCATTGAGAGGATCCCATTGGCAAGCCAAGAGAGCCTTCAGCCTGTTGAGAGTCCTTCCCAGTCATCTCTGCTCATCTGGCACCCACACCTCAGCTCAAATTTTATTCCCCTCTTTCTGTTGCGCATTCTGTAACTGCGCACGGCTTCCCTTCAATGCACAGGCATAATGATATGCTAGATCTTTCTTTAGGCAATGTTTAATCCACATTTTTTTTTATTTAAGAAGCGCATAGACCAAATGCTTTCACTGCCACACGCTCTATCTAGCAGAATGGTTAAATACATATTTATACCAATTTCCCCCCCAAAATAGTTTCATTCAATGCATTAGACCAGGAAGGCTGATAAATATTAAAAGGCGTGATATTTATAAGAAAACTGTTACCAAAATATATTTTAAAGGAATGCTTTTTGACTGATACAGCTTCTAAAAAATAAATATCACAACATGTTTTCCTCTGAGAAACAATTCCACAAATAGTGATAAAGGCTGAGATGAGGTCCAACATATTTAATTTTAAACCAGGGTGGCTGATGCTAACTGTAGGTAGGAGACTTGTAGGCCACCTATAAATGTTAACCCCCCCCCTTCAAACCAAGGAAAGGAACCTTCTCTTAGGGTTGCTAACTATGGGTTTGGAAACCCCTGGAGCTATGTGGGGGGGAGGCCAGAGGCCAGGGAGAGAGCTCAGCCAGGCACAATTTCATGTGTCCACTCACCAAAGCAGCCCTTTTCTCCAGGGAAACAGATCTCTGTCAGCTGTGTTTCTGAGAGATCACCATGCCCCACCTGCAGGTTGGCACTCCTACACAGCATGCCTGGGCCAGTCAGGGAGGAGCCAAAGGTCCCAGAGTGGTTCACACAACGCATAGTTAAATTGTGGAACTCCCTGCCCCAGGATGTGGTGATGGCTGCCAACTTGGAAGGCTTTAAGAGGAGAGTGGACATGTTCATGGAAGAGAGAGGTATTCATGGCTTTTAGTTAAAATGGATACTAGTCATGATGCATACCTATTCTCGCCAGGATCAGAGGAGCAGGCCTATTATCTTAGAACACAGGCAGGAGAATGCTGCTGCCGTTGTCTTGCTTGTGGGCTTCCTAGAGGCATCTGGTTGGCCACTGTGTGAACAGACTGCTGGACTTGATGGTCCTTGGTCTAATCTTTAAGGGACTCTCCTTTCATGAACCCCAAAGTTTGATGAAGTATTGGGTTAGGGGATCTGATTTTATGGGATCCAGAAGGGGTTGCCCCAACTCCTCCATAGAGAAGCATTGTAAAAGGTCCAAGTTTATTGGGCTCGGGTTTTTTTTGTTTTTTTTGTAAACCTGGAATAAGCTGAATATACATACCGGTAAAGGGGTATTTCAGCTTTATTTCTGGGTTTACTGAAAAAAATCGGGTCCATTATAGTCTATGGAAATTTTTTCAAAGCTGCTGTGGGGGCATTTTTGGAAGTAGAGTCACCAAATTTGCAGCATAGCTGCAAGGGAGTCTCCCTGGATGGACACCGAAGTTTGGTGAATATTGGGACAGGGGGTCCAGTTTTAGAGGCCCGCAAATGGGTCATCCCCATCCGCTAAGCATTTGTGAGCTGAGCTGTCCATTGGTTTTCAGGTTCAGAAGTTCAGTGTTGCTGAGGACTGGCAGAAAAAGCCAATTGGCAGGCTGGTACCTCAAAGTCTGGAGGCTTCCTTCATATCTGGGCCATTATGTCCATGCAAATTAACTTCCAAACTGAGGGAAAAGGCTCAGAGAGCCAGCATGGTGTAGTGGTTAAGAGCAGTGGTTTGGGGCGGTGGACTCTGATCTGGAGAACCGGGTTTGATTCCCCACTCCTCCACATGAGTGGTGGAGGCTAATCTGGTGAACGGGGTTGGTTCCCCCACTCCTACACATGAGCCAATTGGGTGACCTTGGGACAGTCACAGCTCTGTTAGAGCTCTCTCAGCCCCACCTACCTCACAGGGTGTCTGTTGTGGGGAGGGGAAGAGAAGGTAATGGGAAGCCAGTTTGATTCTTCCTTAAGTGGGAAAGAAAGTCAGCATATTAGAACCAACTCTTCTTCTTAAATGCAAGAAAAATAAGGCATGAAAAACATTTCTTTTGGTGGCAAATGACATCCTGTGAACAGTCTGTTATTGTGGTCATCAAACATCTGATTTCAAGAGATGGTCATGGTGCGGGGAAACAAAGCCTCTACTCGGGGAGACCTTCAGTTTGAGAGCGTGTTTTTGGGGTGGGGGGTGATATCGGAGCCAGCCAAAGTCATGACCAAGGCAGCTCTTGTGAAGGAGATTCCTCATCCGCACGGGTGAGCAGTCTTCTTCAGAACGAAGCCTATTCAGCAGCTGTTGAAGCTGGTGCTTTTTAGTTGGAGGGTATATCCCTCTGGATGGGACTGGGTGGAACCCCATCTTTTAAAATGACCCTTCCAGATTGGCCCCAATTACACATCCCCTACATGGGGCCCTAACAAAATCAGTCAAAGATAGAAAAATGGGGGAAAGTACAGAGCCGTGCATCTGAGCAAAGGCAAACAGCCAAAAACCTGAAAAAGCCAAATATCTATTCTGCTTTTTCGGGAATCACCTATCTGGCTTTGGGCAGATTCCCAGGTTTTGGTATTCGGTCGACTCAAAACCTGAATATTGCCAAAAGGGCTAGTTTGGGTTTATTTTTGGTTTGGGTATATCGATATGCACAACCCTACCAATGACTTGAAGGAAAGTTTTTAGAAACTTTAAGAGAGCATTATAATATCATATAATAATCCTTTGCTTTCTGAAATGCATCCTGAATTTATTTATTTATTTATTTAATTTATTGCCCTATCCCAGCCATGACCAGGCTCAGAGCAGCTCACATCATCTAAAAAAATCAATGACATTCTTCAACTATGACATTAATACAAAAATTAATTACAATTAAAACTATAATTCATAAAATCCTAACTCTGGTTAGTTTGTTGTTGGTCTTATTTTATGGCATTTTAGTTTATTTTCTCCGCAGGATGAAGGAGAGAGGCATGAACCTCTGGTCTCTGTCACCATCTGTTCTGCACGAACCATGCAAGTCTCTAAGGGAGCAAAATACACCTGAGCTATGATAAATGTTGTATTTTTGCTCAGTTTCTCCCTTTCCCTCTCCTTTCTGTAATTCTCTTCATTAAAATGAGGAAAATAATTTTCTTTCTTTCACTGCCTCAGAGGAAAGGAGCTCGGGCTCACAAAAGCTCATGCTGGAGTAAAAACTGTCAGTCTTGAAGATGCGCCTGGATTTCGGTAGTGTAGGGTAGCCTCTACGTAGCTTAGATTCAGGAGCTGAGCACCTCAGCTTTCTACTTCAAATAGGGTTGCTAGCTCTGGGTTAGGAAATACTTGGAGATTTTTTTAGTGGAGCCTGGGGAGGGAGGGTTTTAGGGAGGGGAGAGACCTCAACAAGGTATAATTCCATAGGGCCTACGCTCTGAAGCAGCCATTTTCTCCAAGAGTACTGATCTTGGTTGTCTGGAGATCAATTGTAATAACGTGAGATCTCCAGGTTATACCTGGAGGCTGGCGACCCTAACTTCAAACCCAACGACATTTCCCAGCAGCCTCAGCAACAGACCTAGAGCTGGGCATTTTCTGGTATGCTTTCCTGCCAATCCCAGATGAGTGTGGCATTGAGTCTGGCCGGCACTTGGGCAGTAGTGAGGGGCGATCGTCTTGTGCTGGATGAATTGTCTGCGCCTGCTGGAAATAAATAGGCAAGGATTGAGAGACTGAAGGTTCTCAGCCAGACACACACTCAGCTCTGGAGGTGGTAAAGTCTTAAAGCAAGCTTTGGTTGGCAACCTCCAGGTATAACCTGGAGATCTCCAGGATCACAGCTGATCTCTAGGTGACAGAGATCAGTTTCCCTGGCAAAAATGGAAGGTCAGCTCTACAGCATCACATCTCCACTGAGCTTCCTCCTTTTCCCAGACTCCATCCTCCCCCAGGCACTGTACCCAAATCTCTCGGAGCAGAAAACTCTATAGTGAGATATATTAAAAAGGACTCAAAACAGTACATTTTCTAATTGCTATGTTCTCAGTTTCTGTTGATTTCCTTGTTATGGAGTGTTCCAAAACTGGTAATAATTCCAGAGAAGTAGTTATGTTAGTCTGTTGCTGGAAGTCTTCCAGAATTACAATGGATCTCTAGACTACAGAGATCAGTTCCCCTGGAGAAAATGGCTGCTTTAAAGCATGGACTTTATGGCATTATACCCTGCTGAGGTCGTTCCTCTCTCCACAGGCTCTACCACCAAATCTCCAGGAATTTCCCAACCTGGAGGAGGCAACCCTAAAACAGAACCAGGAAAGTTGTGGCATTTTAAATCTGACCAAGTTTGGTGTGGCCAGTGTGGTGTAGTGGTTAAGAGTGGTGGTTTGGAGCGGTGGACTCTGCTCTGGAGAACCAGGTTCGATTCCCCACTCCTCCACGAGCGGCAGAGGCTAATCTGGTGAACTGGATTTGTTTCCCCACTCCTACACACGAAGCCAGCTGGGTGATGTAGTGCTAGTCACAGTTCTCTTAGAGCTCTCTCAGCCCCACCTACCTCACAGGGTGTCTGTTGTGGGGAGGGGAAGGGAAGGTGATTGTAAGCTGGTTTGATTCTCCCTTAAGTGTTAGAGAAAGTCAGCATATAAAAACCAAGCCTCCTCCTCCTCCTCCTCCTCCGCTTCTTCTTCTTCTTCTTCTTCTTCTTCTTCTTCTTCTTCCATAATCTTTTATGAACTAGAGAGAGGCCATTGTGTCCCCCAAGCTCAGCTTCCGGTGCCTGATTAAGGTATAATAGGAGGGCTCCTCATTTGAAGTCCTAATTCTGAGTATTGGGTCATAGACATTGCAGAAAGTCACCCAGTACATCAGGGACCAATTTCTCTTTAGTGCAGGGGTTTTATAAAACCATTCATCTTTTCAAGCCATCCTTCTAGGGCCAGAATTCATTGATATGCAGCAGAATCTTTCCCCAGTAAAAATGCTCTCATGTTTCAGCATCAAAGTGTCATCGATGGTCTCCCCACAGAAACTCAGCAAGGTGTTTATGTATCTCATTGTTAATCAGTGTATGCATACATTTCTTTGAGTGGCTTTATTCAGTGTCCCGTGGTGAAATATGCGTTGATATATTTGGGGTGTACAAACATATCCGCTCTAAATTATTGAAAACGGAGTGAAAAAAAATATCTGTGGGTATACAGGGCAATGTGATTATTATTTTCAAAAGAGATTAAAATGGCTTCAGACTTCGACTTTGATAAGGATTAAATGAAACATGATGCTGGTGTTCTGTGACAAAAACTCCAGATGTGCTATTTGGTCTTCAAAAGCAGCCATGTTGATGGGGCGGGCCCTGTGGTCTGTGACCAAAAGGGATATTGAAAAGCTTGAGAAGGTGCAGAAAAGAGCAACCAAAGTGATCAGGGGACTAGAGCAACTGCCCTACGAGGAGTGGTTAAAACGCTTAGGGCTGTTTAGCTTGGAAATAAGATGGTTGAGGGGAGACATGATAGAGGTCTATAAAATTATGCATGGTATGGAGAGAGTGGACTCCTATCGGGAGTTTTGAATAAAAAAATTAAAATGTGTAATTGAAGGAACAGACCAACTTGCAATATCAAGGGTCAGAAGAGGAACTGAAGAAAAATGAGATGGCAGTCTTCCTCTTCTACCTGATATCTGAAATAACAATACAACAAGGATTAGCCTCTTATAGACAATATACTGTGAACAAATAGTGATATTAACAACACTGTACTACTTACCTTATATAGGGTAGATCTTATACCAATTTGACTGTTGGATATATGTGCACCAGTTGGTGTTTTGTACTTTTTGGTGATGTATATATGAGAGTTGACAGCTTTGTAATAAATTTGTATTTAAATAATTTTGTGACTGTATTCTTTGGCTTGTAACTACCTGGAGGTTGGCAACCCTAGCCTTTTGGGTTCAAGAACTTCATTAGGTGGTTTATGTTGCACAAAGAAGAAGAAAGAAGGTCATGCAGGGGGCAACAAGCTCTAGCTAGGCAGGACTGCAGGAGGAGGACCTTCTTTCTAAATGGGCTTCTCCTTGTCTGTCTACAGAATGTGACTCAGGCACAGCAATCCTAATGTGGGGAGGTCGAAGGGATAGGAGCCGGCGTGACCCCAGTGCTGGCATTAGTGCCACTTGCGCCGGCTAAACTAGCACTAACGCTAGGTTTGGGGAGCTGCACAGCAGCACAAGCCTGAGGTGCCTCTGCAGCCTCACCAGCATCATTTAGCCTGAAGAGGAGAAGACTTAAGAGGGGACATGAGAACCATCTTCAAGTACTTGAAGGGCTGTCACATAGAGGGTGCCGAGTTGTTTTCTGTTGCCCCAAAAGGTCGTACCAGAACCAACGGGTTGAAATCAAATCAAAAGAGTTTCCGTGTAGACATTAGGAAGAATTTTCTAACAGTCAGAGTGGTTCCTCAGTGGAACAGGCATCCTTGGGAGGTGGCTGGCTCTCCTTCCCTGGAGGTTTTTAAGCAGAGACTAGATGGCCACCTGTCAGCAATGCTGATTCTGTGACCTTGGGCAGATGATGAGAGGGAGGGTATTTGGCCATCTTCTGGTCACTAGGGGTGTGTGTGGGGGGGAGGTAGTTGTGAATTTCCTGCATTATGCAGGGGGTTGGACTAGATGACCCTAGTGGTCCCTTCCAACTCTATGATTCTATGATTTTCCTGGTGCAAGGACTCATACTGGCATCAAGGGGGGGCGTTCCTGGGGGGTGGAGCTGACTTTAGTCAGCTTTCTAAGTCCTTTTGGCCTGGGAAGGCCCTTTTTGCAGGCTCCAAGTTATGCCTGCAAAAATGCAGGTGTAGCCGTGTGGAATTCAATGGAGAATTTCATGGGATTTGCTTAAAATAGGCATTTTTGGCTTGCTGCACCTCACCACAAGCCATTCAGGAGGTGGCAAAGTTGCGCTGAGGCCAGCCGCAGCAGAACTATGTCCCCCCACTTAGGAATGCAGAGTTAGGCTTTTCTTCTAGAACAGACTAGAACACTTTCTCAGCTAGTAAGGATAGTGGGTTTATCACTCCCCTTTCCTATCCAGTTTGTTAGTTCCTAAGCAAAACTTTCTTTAACCCATTCAGTGTCCTGACCACTCCATAGACACCCTGCCAACAGTTTACACCCAGTAAAGTGTCATTACAACTGTCAAATCATAGAGACCTGGGATGAAACACGGAAAGCAATACATCCACAATTTAAAACCAGGGTTGCCATAAGTCAGCTGTGGCTTGATGGCACTTTACACACAGAGAGAGGAATCAGTTTCAAAGCAAACCATGGAATTAAACAAATGTTTCAAAGGCCTGTAATGTGGGTGTCACTCATAAATCATGAGGTAAGGAGTTCCAAAGGTTTGGGGAGGGGCTGTGGCTCAGTGGTAGAGCATCTGCTTGGCATGCAGAAGGTCCCAGGTTCAATCCCCAGTGACATCTCCAGATAAAGAGACTAGGCAAGTAGGTGATGTGAAAGACCCCTGCCTGAGACCCTGGAGAGCAGCTGCCGGTCATAGTAGACAATACTGACTTTGATGGACCTTGATGGTCTGATTCAGTATAAGGCAGTTTCATGTGTTGGGAGGGGCCATGGCTCAGTGATGGAGCCTCTGCTTGGCATGCAGAAGGTCCCAGGTTCAATCCCCAGTGACATCTCCAGATAAAGGGACCAGGCAAGTAGGTGATGGGAAAGACCCCTGCCTGAGACCCTGGAGAGCCACTGCCGGTCCGAGTAGGCAATACTGACTGTGATGGACCAAGGGTCTGATTCAGTAGAAGGCAGCTTCATATGTGTTCAAGATCCTAGTATGTGTCCAGCAGTTTTCAGGTAGCGCAATGAGACCAGTGCTCTCCTTTAGCCCCGGGCAAAGCGAGGGACAGCATTTCTCTTGATGAAATGGAAAGACACCAATCCTACCCCGAGCCACAGCCCTATCAAAGTATTACAACCTTGACACAGCTTTCTTAGCTACAGGCAAGGCAGTTTGAGTCTGTCGGTGAAGCTCGCAGAGAATGTGGTGTGTATATCTTCTCCTCTCCTCCTTGTCTCTTCCTGAAAAACAACCAGTACAATTCATGGCCTCTGAAAAACTACAGTGCCCCTGGGCCAGCAAAGTCAAGAGCCCACTAATAAATTGTGACAGGATTTATAAGTATCATACCCCCTCTGGCTGCATGCTAAATCCTCACTGGCCACTTCCGGAAATCTTTCCATGTTTGTGTTCAGCTCTTCAGCACTGCAATCGTTTCCCTGGCAGCAGCTGACCGGTTGCCTCTATTGCCAAAGTGAGATGTTGGCAGGGGAAAGGTGCTCCTTCGCTGGTTCTCAAGTTTGCCAGTGAAGTAGAGCTCTGGCAATGATATCACCCTACTACCTCCTCTGCCCTCTTCTCTCTGGGTGTTGAAAGAGGGAAAGACAACACATGTGAAGGTCCCATGACACATCAGGCTGCTTTCCAAAGTGTCAGGACAGGGTTGTGTATATTGATAAATTCTAACCAACCCCCCCCCCCCCCCAAAGTTAGCCGTTTCGGCAATATTCGGGTTTTCGGTCGACCAAATAACAAAACCTGGGAATCTGCCCAAAGCCGAATAGGCAATTCCCGAAAAAGCCAAATAAATACTCGGCTTTTTCAGGTTTGGGCTATTTGCCTTTGCTCAGATGCCATAGTTGGGGCCCTTTTGAGGTCGGGGTCGTGTAATCGGGGCCAACTTGGTCTGACCAAACTATCCATCACCATTCAGTGGGTTAGTCTGGATCAGTCTGCATAAGAGCCATTTAAAAGATGGGGTTCACCAAGTCCTGTCCGGAGGGATATACAACTAAGAAAATGCCTGCTTCTTCAGGTACTTGATGGACTTTTGAAGAAGACTCCTCACCCTCATGGATGACCACTCTCTTTCACAAGAGCTGCCTGGTCATGACTTCAGCTGGCTTCATTATCAACCCCCCCCCCTGAAAACGATAATTTCAGGTTTATATGCACAACCTTAATCTGAATTATGGAAGAGGCATTTCTTTTCACTCTCCAAGTCAAAAGGAGGGGGCTGGAAATGGGAGTTTGCCCACCGGCAGCAGACAAATGGAAATCCTCCTCCAACAATCCAGCTACTACAAAATACAAACATTGCTTGAACAACACGGCAACATATGGAGGTGGAAATAGAGTGGTTCTTCCCTAATGCCTTCCCCTGGAGAGCATCTCCTGCTGCTGCCGCCTCTCAACTCCTCCTGTGTAGGTTTTTTTAATGCTTACTCTTTAGGGTTCATCTAAGTCTGTATATAGATTAACAGATGCTCTTCGATTCAATTTATTACGGTCATTTGACCAGCATTATAAAAATACAAATTAACAGATGCTGATCTGTTTGGATCAGCAACATTTCACATGTTCATTAGTTTTCCCAACACTAGTTCTAGCGTTTACACACATGCACTTCATGTTTTTTTAAAGTCTGTATATGACCCGGATAGCCCAGGCAAGTCCGATCTCATCAGATTTCAGAAGCTAAGCAGGGTAAGTGCTTAGATGAGAGATCACCAAGGAATATCAGGGTTCACTCTGCAGAGGCAGGCAATGGCAAACCACCTCTGAACATCTCTTGCCTTGAAAACCCTATGGTTGCAACTTGGTGGCAAAAAAAATATATTTTGCTGGCTATTTAAAAATTAAAAAATGATTGCTCAGAGAGAATCATGCAAACAAGCAAATGTACATTTTAACTGGGAACCCATGCCTACTATTGGCCTGCATTTTCTATTTGGTGAAGGGGGTCTTATTTGAAAGGTGGCTGGCTTGTGAGATGTGAGCTGAAGGGTGAGAATCAAAGCCCCTTTGCCCTGGGGCTCACAGCCTGGAGCCCACAATTAACACTGTTAGGATGGGAAGAAGGCTGGAGAAAATTGGATCTTTCACCAGGAAAATGGAAACAGCACCAGCCTAAGAATGGACTATGACTTCCACTTTGGGTCATCTTCACTTAACTTCTGGCTTCTTTTCAGTTGACAGGATCTCAGCTTTCGAAAAAGCCCTGTGGATGTCACACCCATTCTGCAGATGATCCAGTAGTTAATGTTCAACCACAGAGTCCAGTTCAAGGTTCTAGTTATACCTACCAAGCCTTGGGCCCACAATGCCAAGAGGACTGCCTCTCTCTTTTTGCTCATCTGAATAAAACCTCCTGAAGAGTCCATTCTGCAAACAGGTTAGGTTGGTGAGTGCCCACTCATGTGCGTTCTCTGTACTGAGTCTAGGGTTGCCAGGTCCCTTTTCTCAACCGGTGGGAGATTTTGGGGGTGGAGCCTGGTGGGGGTGGGGTTTGGGGAGGGGAGGGACTTCAATGCCATAGAGTTCAATTGCCAAAGCGGCCATTTTTCTCCAGGTGATCTGATCTCTATTTGCTGGAGATCAGTTGAATTAGCAGGAGATCTCCAGCTACTACCTAGCAGTTGGCAACCCTGTGTGAGTCCCATCTTGTGCAATGGCCTGCCTGAAGAGGTTAGGAAGGCCTCCACCCTTCTGGCAATTTGCACATGGTGAAAGCAGAAATGTTCAGGAGGGCATTCTTATAAGCTGGTGAATGGGGGCATGGGTGCCCCCTTTTAATTCAAGTAAGTAACAGGACCTTAGTGGATTGGGCAGTTCATTGCTTGAGTGGTTAAAATGCTTAGGGCTTTTCAGCTTGGAAAGAAGGCGGTTAATGGGAGATATGATTATCTAAAATTATGCATGGTTTGGAGAGAGTGGACAGGGAGAAGTTTTTCTCCCTCTCTCATAATACCAGAACACGAGGTCATCTACTGAAGCTGGAGGGTGAGAGATTTGACATGGGTAAAAGGAAGTATTTCTTCACACAACGCATAGTTAAATTGTGGAACTCCCTGCTCCAGGATGTGGTGATGGCTGCCAAGTTGGAAGGCTTTAAGAGGGGAGTGGACATGTTCATGGAGGAGAGGGCTATTCATAGCTGCTAGTCAAAATGGATACTAGTCATGATGCATACCTATTCTCTCCAGGATCAGAGGAGCATGGCTATTATGTTAGGTGCTGTGGGACACAGGCAGGATGGTGCTGCTGCAGTCGCCTTGTTTGTGGGCTTCCTGGAGGCACCTGGTTGGCCACCGTGTGAACAGACTGCTGGACTTGATGGGCCTTGGCCTGATCCAGCAGGGCTTTAATTATGTTCTTATGATGATAGAATTGTAGCGTACTGCAGTGCTTATGGTATGTATCACCAATGGTTTAGTGCATTGTCTTCCACCTTTCAGCATTATGCTACGTCACACCTCAGACATATTTTGTGTTTTGTTATGCTTGCACTGTTTTCCAGACCTGTACTCCTAGTCCTACTGCATTGATCATCGAACGCCTTTGCAGGTTTCCTTTCTTGGTGTATGTGTCATAAGCCTTGTCAATTAACTCTACCCTTGGATTGGGAGATGGGTATTTGTGGGTGTGGGTAGTTTTTTTTTGTGTGTGTGTGTGTAAAATAAATACAATATAATCATGTTGCAGAGACATGAAGAGGTTAGTGAGTCTGGATCAGGGCTCTTGTGCTGAGACTGGCATGTCTGTAATAAGGTTTCTGCTATCATCTGCCTGTCAGGTTTATGTAAAACCAGACAAGATAACTGCTGCCAGCTCTCCTTTTGTCTGACAGAAATCTGTGACCTATTTAGAAACAAGCCTGAGCACAAAAGCTCGATGTGCCGAGGAGAAGGGGCTCAGCTCCAGCGCTCACCTTGCTGCAGAAGTGACATTATTTTGACAACTGTGCTTTCAAGCTGAGCAGGCCTTTGGTGTATGAAGCGCGGATTATGCAGATGGAAGTGTGGCAGAGTGGCAGGGAAATGTCACCGGCGCCTCTGCTCCCAAGTTGGGGATAATGGAGCTGGTAGCGGAGGGGTCAGGGGGCCAGGGGGGTCTGGGCACAGGTGACAGGGGGTCACTCTTTCCCTGGCAGCGATCTGTTTGCTCGGCAGGCCATCTGTTCCATCAGGGGAAGGCGCACCCCTGCTCGTTTCTCACGCAAGACACCAAGCTGTGGCACTCCTGCCTGCTGGCTCTTGCTTCTGTGCGGGAAAGGAAGGGGTGGGAGCGGATCAGTTAAAGGTGCCCTGTCTGCTTGGGCCCCCCAGCAACCTGCTGGAGAGTTGGTCTGTTCTCTGCATGGTGTAGTGGTTAAGAGCGGTGGTTAGGAGCGGTGGACTCTGATCTGGAGAACCTTGTTTGATTCCCCTCTCCTCCACATGAGTGACGGAGGCTAATCTGGAGAACTAGATCCCCCCCCCACTCCTCCACATGAAGCCAGCTGGGTAACCTTGGTAGGGATACCAGGTCCCTCTTCATCACTAGTGGGAGGTTTTAGGGGAACAGCCTGAGAAGGGCGGGGTTTGGGGAGCGGAGGGACTTCAGTGCCATAGAGTCCAATTGCCAAAGCCAACATTTCCTCCAGGGGAACTGATCTCTGTCTGCTGGAGATCAGTTGTAATATCAGGAGATCTCCAGCTACTACCTGGAGGTTGGCAACCCTAGACCTTGGGCTAGTCACAGCTCTCTTAGAGCTCTCTCAGCCCCACCTGTCTCACAGGGTGTCTGTTGTGGGGAGGGGAAGGGAAGGTGATGGTAAGCCGGTTTGATTCTCCCTTAAGTGGTAGAGAAAGTCGGCATATAAAAGCCAACTCTTCTTCTTCTTCTACTTCAGTCTTATTCCTGCTTTGCTTATCCTTACACTACCTGGGCCTTTTGCCCTCCTTTGCACATTGGAGCTGCATGGGGAGGAACGTGGGGGAACACCGAGGCACCAGCTGCACAAAATGGGGGCTGAGCTCCCCTTCCTCCTCTCTGGCAGGCATTGATGTGTGGGTAGGGTTGACAACCTCCAGGTACTAGCTGGAGATCTCCTGTTATTACAACTGATCTCCAGCCGATAGAGATCAGTTACCCTGGAGATAATGGTTGCTTTGGCCATTGGACTCCATGGCATTGAAGTCCCTCCCCTCCACAAACCCCACCCTCCTCAGGCTCTGCCCCAAAAACCTCCCACCAGTTGCAAAGAGGGATCTGCAATCCTTGGTATGAGTCCTTGCAGTGCTGGAGAGGATCTTGAACATGCTGCTCTTCTCTGTTTATTCCGACCCACAGGCATCCATATGCGGTTTTCACCACAAACACGGGTACTTCCCTGGGATCTCAGGCTGTTCCTGTACAGGAACTGATGTTTGGGATGCTGCTAATGGGACAGCAACACCCCCTTCCACACACACACAAAGTGGCTGCCTACAGTGGAGTATGACTATGACCTGGATTCCCTGGCCCTTATCACCATGGACACATGAACACATGAAGCTGCCTTATACTGAATCAGACCCTTGGTCCATCAAAGCCAGTATTGTCTACTCAGACTGGCAGCGGCTCTCCAGGGTCTCAGGCGGAGGTCTTTCACTTCCCCTACTTGCCCAGTCCTTTTAACTGGAGATGCCGGGGATGGAACCTGGGACCTTCTGCATGTCAAGCAGAGGCTCTACCACTGAACCACAACCCACTTTCCATCTTATTTTTATCAACTGACTCTACTTAAATACTGGAGGGATTTTTTCCTATTGGCTAGCGGTTGAATGCTTTTCCCTCCACTGTTTTGTTGGGTAGATTCTGAGGAGGGGTGTAATGGCACTTTTTTGTCAGTTGCTTTCAATTTTGGTATTCCATTTTACTAGGGCTGTGCATATCAGGTTTACTGACCTGAAAATAAACCTGGAAAAAAGGCATTTCGGCTTTTTCTGGGTTTGTTTGGGGCCAAATATTGAAATAGTCGATAAAGCCTAAGCTGGAAAGCCAATTGCTGAATCAGCCAAATAGGTATTTCGCTTATTTGGCCTTCAGCTTTCCCTAGGTTTTTCTCTATGGGATTGGGTTTTTTTAGGGAACTCCCGTGGGGACATTTTTAGAGATAGAGTTACCGAATTTTGCTCTCTTTGCATGAATCCTGAAGTTTGGTAAAGTTTGGGTCAGGGGGTCCGATTTTATGGGCCCTCAAGGGGGCACCCCTTCTCTATAGAAAGGCATTGTGAGCTTGAAAAGCATTGTGAACTTGTCAACTCCTCTCCCCTCCCTGACTCCATTATTGCTCTCGCCTGAATGTTCAGCAAGGTTTCAAGGGTGAAGGAAATCATTTGAGAACTTGAGAAGCCCTTTTCTGATGGACTCAGTGAAGTTGCCAATGCTATGATGAGGATCAGACGGTATCCGAAATGAGAACTTGCTGGGACGAAACTGCACAAGGCTCTTCTTCTTCTTCCTCCTTCTCCACCACCACCACCCCTACTGCTGCTGCTGCTGCTACAAAACATCTCTCATTCCCTGTGAAATTTGCTGGAGTTTCTGGTGCCTCTTGTATAAAGTTCGAATGTGATACTCTTCTGGCCTTACAGTTCTAAGGACGTCTTCCTTTCTGTGTGAGCTAGGATTCCCAACCTCCAGGTGGTCACTGGAGATCTCCAGCTATTACAACTGATCTCCAGGCAACAAAGATCAGTCCACCAGGAGAAAACAGCCGCTTTGGAAACTGGACTCAGTGGCATTATACCCCACTGAAGTCCCTCACCTCCTCAAATCCCACCTTCTTAAGGCTCCAACCCCAAAACCTCCAGGTATTTCCCAACCTGGAGCTGGCAATACTAGTGTAAGCTCAGTGACCTCAATGGATGTAGAAGGGTGTAACTATGCTGAGGGTGGCACTGTAAATGTCATGGAGGTACAAAGCAAAAAGCATGTGTGTGCACCACAAGGGAGATGCACTAGTGTGTTGTAGTGACAGTCACATACTACTATGCATAGGGACTGTGGAGCAACACATGGAAACCCAGCCTGGATATCTTGTCCTTCCTTTCTCGCTGTGGGAGCGAAAGAGTCATTTTGTGAAAGTTCTTCAGTCAAGGCCAATAATCCCCTGAACAGCAGCACCATTCACTCCAGACCCTGCAGCTGCTCTTCCAAGTAGTGAGATGGTCCCATGGAAAGAGCAGCTGGCAACAGAGATCTGCTCCATCCCTCCCAGAGGCTCTGGGCAGGCTTTCCACAGAGCATCCTGGCCATGACAGATAGCTGGAAAACAACTTCCCAAGTGGATCCTGGCAGTGGATTAAACACTAAGTAGCTTTGATGCCAACCTGCCGGCATCCTGCCTTTCTGTTCAAGCACTCAAACCACACTGCCAAAATGCAGTCTTAATGCAGCAGCAATTCCAAATGATTGGAGCAGGATGAAGAGCTAATGAGGAACTTGTGTGCTCATTGGGGGGCAAAGGGCTTCATTTCAGGGGTGGTGCAGCCAGCTCTGCCATGAACAAAACTGCAAGATTCTCTCTCTCTGTGTGTGTGTGTGTGTGTGTGTGTGCGGGGGGGGGGGGAGCATACCTAAAAGGGCTATGGCAGGCTCCTCCCAGAAGGCTCTCCTGGTACAGCGAAAATGAGAGTTCAGGGTTGAGAGCCAGCATGGTGTAGTGGTTAAGAGCAGTGGTTTGACGCTACTCTGATGAACCAGGTTGGTTTCCCCACTCCTCCACATGAAGCCAGCTGGGTGACCTTGGGCCAGTCACAGCTCTCTTAGAGCTCTCTCAGCCCCACCTACTTCACAGGGTGTCTGTTGTGGGGAGGGAAAGGGAAGGTGATTGTAGGCCAGTTTGATTCTTCCTTAAGTGGTAGAGAAAGCTGGCAAATAAAAACCAACTCTTTTTCTTCTTCTTCTTCTCCTCCTCCTCCTCCTCCTCCGGCATGGCTCATGAGTGCAGAAGCCCTCTCGCCCAGGTAGAGAGGAGATGTGGCTCTTCAGCCCCAGAGAGCTGCTTGAAGGTGTCTTGGCCAATTCCAGCCCAGTGGGAGGGCACAAGTGTGTCCCAATCCAAGATTCTGGAGGGCAGTTTTCTACATTATCAAAGTTTAAAATATGATTGTTGTTAACAAGCATCAAGAAATGCCCTCTGCCCTAGAATTCACCCCACTGGAACTGCATTCTGTCCCTGAGTTGGAGCCCAGCTGCAAACTCATAGCTGGCATAAAGGAAGGGGGCAGGAGATGAACCATCACCTCCCACACAAGCACAAAGGGCCTCTGTGTTGACAGATGCTAATGTCTTTGTCCAAAGTAGGATAATAGGTTGACCATCTCGCACCTTGCTGGAACATCACACTCAAGGGACAGAGAAGTGGGCAGCCAAACAGATAGATAATAATTTCTCCCTCTTGCAGCAGAAAGATCAGAACTACTGGGGGCGGGGGAGGTGGTTCCCAAAGGGAGGCTATAATTTCTCTGAACATATGGTAGAAACTCTCATTTTTTGGCTGTTGTCCAGGGACGGTCAAGCCATGAAGGACTAATCCTTTACTTAGAGACGCCTTCTTCTCCATGTGGTGAGGAACAGAGGAGCAGTTCCAACTCAGAAGACTCAGATTATGACTTTTTAATTTACTGCAGCTTCAAGTGATACAAGCATGTCCTAATTAAACATCATAGAATCATAGAGTTGGAAGGGACCACCAGGGTCATCTAGACAAACCCCCTGCACAACACAGGAAATTCACAACTACCTCCCCCACACACATCCAGTGACCCCTACTCCATGCCCAGAAGATGGCCAAGATGCTTTCCCTCTCATTTAGGATAAGAACAGAATGTAGGGTGTGAGGATGGCCTTTTCACCTTTTCTTTGAATCCTTGCCCAGCCTGAAGCTTGAACAGACCTTGTATATTCTTTTTATTTTTGTTTACTAAACCTTCTAATATTTTGAATGTTCGAAGCCTGATCTCTGTAGTCATCTAGTTTCTATTTGGCCTTGCTATGAAGAAGAAGAGCTGGTTTTTATATGTCGATTTTCTCTGTCTTTTAAGGAGAATCAAACCAGCTTACAATCTCATAGAATCATAGAGTTGGAAGGGACCACCAGGGTCATCTCCTTCCCTTCCTCTCCACACAACAGACACCTTGTGAGGTAGGTGGGGCTGAGAGAGTTCAGAGAGAACTGTGACTAGCCCAAGGTCACCCAGCTGGCCTTATGTGTAGGAGTGGGGAAACCTACCCGCTTCACCAGATTAGAGTCTGCCATTCATGTGGAGGAGAGGGGGATCAAACCCAGTTCACCATATTAGAGTTTGCTGCTCATGTGGAAGAGTGGGGAATCAAACCCGGTTCTCCAGATTAGAGTCCACTGCTCTTAACCACTGCAACACATTAGCTGTGAAGGCTGGTAATAGGTAGGGGCGGTGGATAAGATTGTGGCAGCTTGAAACTGCTGAAGTGTGGGTTGTCCCCACACTAGCGTGTTCAAGTGAAGCATAAGACACAGCAGCCTGGTAGAGCCCCTAAACAGCAATGCAGATATACAGCACTAGATGTGCAAATCTGTCCAGTGGGAGATATTCTCGGATTTGCTGTTGGCAGCAGTTACTACCCAGTTTCTTTTTGGCGCACATCCTAGGGCTGAGACCTGGGAAGGCCATGGGATTTTCCAGTCTCCTTGGAACCTGAAGGAATGGGGCTTGTGAGTCTGTTTGTTCATA
The DNA here is from genome assembly GCF_029931775.1 of Euleptes europaea. Taxonomy (NCBI): domain Eukaryota; kingdom Metazoa; phylum Chordata; class Lepidosauria; order Squamata; family Sphaerodactylidae; genus Euleptes; species Euleptes europaea. The sequence continues at coordinate 1,059,850 of NC_079317.1, forward strand.
ACACCAAACAAAAAAGAAAGGAAAAAAAGGAGAAAAAATATGAAAGGATCACTTATTATAAAGCTTCAAAAACATAAAAGGAGATCACTGGGGGTTACCGCACTTTGTATTCCCAGCGATGTATTAAGAGTTTGAAAATGTTATAAAAAACATCGCTTTAAAAGGGTTTTTGGATACCACGGCTTATAAATGGTTGGAAGACGTCTTCACAGCTAAAGGGGCCAAACAAAGTGCAAACAGTATTTTTTATAACGTTTTCAAACTCTCAATACATCGGTGGGAATACATAGAAAGTGCGAACAGGATTTTGTATAACATTTTCAAACTCTTAATACATTGCTGGGAATACAAGTGCGGTAACCCCCACTGTTAATCTTCTTGTTCCATGATGTCATAGACAAAGCCCCTCTTTTCCCGAATTTATCAGCCCTTACATCTTTTTGATTTGTGATTCCATTTTGATATGTCAATTTTCAATACTCTGAAAATGCAGTTATTAATATTGGAGACCGCAGAGGATTTTCGACAGGACAGGACACTGTCATGCAGCAGTTAGCAAGCTCATGATACCCTCTCTATCTGAGTCAGATACATAATCTTTAACATACCATAATAAAGCAGCTACCAGATCAAATGGAAAATCATGACCCATGAATTCTAAAATACACAAAAAGATCTGGTGCCAAAAAGGTTCTATTTTAGAACAACCCCAAGGAACATGAAATCAATGTGCCTGACTTGAGTGATGTCTCCAGTATGAGTTCTGGTGTCCACTGCCCTGGTATTAATTTATTTACTGCTCTGTGCTTTCAATGAAGTGCAATCACAGAGAGATCCAGCATGGTGTAGTGGTTAAGAGTGGTGGTTTGGAGTGGTGGAGTTTGATCTGGAGAACCGGGTTTGATTCCCCACTCCTCCACATGAGCGGCGGAGGCTAATCTGGTGAACTAGATTTGTTTCCCCACTCCTACACACGAAGCCAGCTGGGTGACCCTGGGACAGTCACAGCTCTATTAGAGCTCTCTCAGCCCCATCTACCTCACAGGGTGTCTGTTCTGGGGAGGGGAAGGGAAGGTGGCTGTAAGCTGGTTTGATTCTCCCTTAAGTGGTAGAGAAAGTCGGCATGTAAAAAACCAACTCTTCATCAACTCTTCTTCTTAGTCCAATGGAATCTGCAAAATACAAATAGACATTGGGGAAAAGGAATGAAAGCCAAAGTCACCACCAAGAGCTCTTTGCTCTGCCACTTGAAGGCCAGAAGGGAAGAAGTCTACAGCTCAGCAGTTCCATACCTGCAGCACCCCCAATGAGAACCCCCGGCACCCCAGACTCACCCGGGGCCAAGTTAGTGGAGTGGGGCTGGGGAGCGAGGAGGGGGAGGCTGATGCCAGTGGCTTGTTCCCAGGAGGCATGGCTGCGGGGGCGTCACCTGCAGATGATGTCTGGGAGGTGGTCATATGGCCCAGAAGCACATGGCTCTGTTCGGGCCTCCCTCCCCCCCCCCATATAGCAGGCTGCCGCCAAGACTTCACCCAAGACTCTCCTTGAACAACTTTAAGGCATATGAGTGAAAGGTGTGGGATGCCGTTACCCTCCAGATATTTCAACATGCAATAGTGCACAATAATATGCACAATAGTGCATAATAGTGCATAATAATGCCACAGTGCATTAGCATTATTTACTTTCCCCCCTGCTTAAAAAAAAAAAAGGCTACCAGTGAAAGAGACAAATGGAAGAAACAGGCTGAGGGTGGAAAACGGAGAAGAGGGATTGAGCGAGCATCACAGGTGTGACCAGAAAGACAATGCATATGGTTGGGTGCATGGGAGCTCTGCACACGTTCATGTGCATGTCAGACATGGTCTGAGAAGGAATGTTGTGGTTTCTCCAGGTGCTGGCCTTGGTCAGTTCTGTATCCTGTAAACAGTGTATTTAGACTACTCCCCGTGGGAAGACTCCTAGCACCCCGACAGCTCCTGGGAGGGGGGTTGCCATGGTATCCAGATCCACCCCGATTTGCCCTTTGCTCTTCCATATATGCCCTGTACTGTTCCCATAGTTTTCACTAGTGTCCATTTGACTCTTGGCTTCTGTTAACCTATGGATTTTCCAATAAATCAACTCTTTTCAGACTACCTGTCTGCTGATGTCTGTTTATGGGATTGTCATGGGACTAGAGCTGAAGTGCACATGTTAGAAGGATGAGCTTGGCCCCTCTAAATGTCCAAAACTAAACTCTGGAGAGGCCTGGCTTGGATTAAACTCTGAGATGCTCTGTGTCAATTGGCCATTTGGATTTGCATCTTCTCCCATAGCAAGGTGTTGTCTGTCGTTGCAGCAAATAGACTTGACCCAGTAGCAGAGACCCTTGGTAACAGTGCTGTGAGGACCAGTGTAATATAGTGGTCAGCATTAGACTAGGGGTGTCTTGACCAAGGTTTAAATCTCCCCTCTGCCATGGAGTTCACTGGGTGATGCTAGGACAGCTCTTTGCATCCTAACTGACCTCACAGAGTTGTTCTGAGGACAGAATGGATTCAGGCAGAGCCAAGTGCCTTGCCCAGAGTTAGAATCATAGAACCGTAGAGTTGGAAGGGACCACAAGGGTCATCTAGTCCAACCCCCTGCACAATGCAGGAAGTTCACAACTACCTCCCTCACCCACACACCCAGTGACCCCTACTCCATGCCCAGAAGATGGCCAAGGTGCCCTCCCTCTCATCATCTGCTTAAGGTCATAGAATCAGCATTGCTAACAGATGGCCATCTAGCCTCTGCTTTAAAAACCTCCAGGGAAGGGGAGCTTACCACCTCCCGAGGAAGCCTGTTCCACTGAGGAACCACTCTAATTGTTAGAAAATGCCTCCTAATGTCTAGACGGAAACTCTTTTGATCTAATTTTAACCCGTTGGTTCTGGTTCAGCCTTCTGGGGCAACAGAAAACAACTCGGCACCCTCCTCTATATGACAGCCCTTCAAGTACTTGAAGATGGTTATCATATCCCCCTTCAGTTTTCTCCTCATCAGGCTAAACATACCCAGCTCCTTCAACCTTTCCTCATAGGACTTGGTCTCCAGACCCCTCACCATCTTTGTTGCCCTTCTCTGGACACGTGCCAGCTTGTCTACCTCTTTCTTAAATTGTGGTTCCCAAAACTGAACACAGTACTCTAGTTGAGGTCTAACCAGAGCAGAGTAAAGCAATACCATCACTTCGCGTGATCTGGACACTATACTTCTGTTGATGCAGCCCAAGACTGCATTTGCCCTTTTAGTTACAGCATCACACTGCTGACTCATGTTCAGTGTTTGGTCTACTAAGACCCCAAGATCCTTTTCACACACACTACTGCTCAGACAAGTCTTCCCGTCCTATAATTATGCCTTTGATTTCTCCAAGTTCTTTGGAGGCCTTTGCTGCTCCCCAGTCTGGGCCTCACAATTCTCCTGATGATCCCTCCCCCCACCCGGTGATGAGCTGCATGGCCTTCCCTTGGCATCTGGAGCTCTCTTGCTCTCTTTCCTCTCATCCTCCAAGAAAGAGCCCATGTCCAAAGTCACCCCCAGAACAGAGAACCCTGCTCCTTTCCTGGGGTACCAGGCGGAGCAGCGATGCCCAGGGCAGACATGGAAGGATGTCACCAGAGGCCGGTCCGGATGATCAGATTGTGGCCTTTTTATGTCCTTTGCTGCCTGTCATAATTCCAGGAAATGATTATTGCTATTGAAGCTTTGAAATGTAAATCTACTTCACAGCTGGCTGGTGATGACTTAAAGGTCACAAAGAGGAGAGAGAGAGAGAAAGGGAGAGAGATAACAGTTCAACATGTAGGAGAGGGCTGGGGCATTTCTGTATTTGCAGTGTGCAGGTGGAGTCTTTTTCTGGACCTCCCTGGTAGAAACGGAAAGAAATGAGCACGGCAGGGTGTTCAGTAAGTTTTGGGTGAAGATGCTGCTGGCACCTCAAAGGGAAATTTACAAAAACAGCTCATGTCCCATCTCACACCCCTTCTTCATCCCAGGCTTTGTATGAAAGGAGGGGCTGTGGCTCAGTGACAGAACATCTGCTTGGCATGCAGAAAGTCTCAGGTTCAATCCCTGGCATCTCCAGTTAAAACAGCTGGCAGTAGGTGATGTGAAAGACCTCTGCCTGAGACCCTAGAGAGTTGCTGTCAGTATTGGAAGATAATACTGATGTTGATGGACCCGTGGTGTGATTCGGCAGAAGACACCTTCATGTAAGGATGCTGTCAAATTTATCCCTGCAGATTCAACTTGGGAAACAAAAACACTTTGATTCCTCTCTACACACAGATTTTCTTCTCCATTTTAAGGATGATCTTAGTCTGTGTCCTCAGTTGGAGCTCCTGAGGTATTGCACAAAGGCAATACTAGGCAAGATGCTCTTGGGACATTCAGCGGGGGGGGGGGGGAGGGAAAACAAAGACAACTTTTATCTGCTGCTGGTCTGGCTGGGGCTTTGATGGTTCAGGTGCCTTCTTTTAAGCCGAGAGACAAAACCAAGGCTGCCAAAGTCATTTGATGCTCGGATGAACCTTAACAAGAACAGTATGCATCAATATTGCTGCCTGCTTTCAGGGTTTGGAAGCGAGCGTTCTTTTTTCTAACATGACATCCACTGGTTGGGCATGCTTTTGTTATGCTGATGATTGCCTCTTGGGTGTAAGTTGAGAAGAGTTCAAGGCTACAGTAAGGGAAAGGATTCTGTTCAATATGTTGGGTTGAGAGCAGAGCGCTTTGCCATCTGCTTGGGATTCTCTGTCCTCTAAGTAATTTGTTAACACTTGCAAATGCAACTGAACCTACTCCCTTTCTCAGAGTAATCCAAGGATTCAGTGAGCTGGCTGTATACTAGAGGGTGTGGAGAAATGGCATTCCATTTTGGGGCTACAAACCCTCTTCATTTTAGAAAGTTTCTCTGTTGGCCCAAGCACAGGAAGCAGTTGAGGAGTTAATGGGCCTCAAACACCTCTGTTCCTTTGAAGGCTTGGATATGCAAATGCTTCTGGCTAGCAGAGAAAGATAAAGGGGCCATCTCACACCCTGGCAGGAATGTGGCATGTTCAAGGGAGACAAAGACTTAGGGAATGCCAGACAGAATCTCTTCCTGGGAAGGAGAGGAAGAGAAGGAAGACTCACAGTGGATGGTCAGAGAGAGGTACCAAATTCCCTGGTCATGAGTTCCAGGTGATGGCTGCATAGCCACATTGAGCTAACAAAGGGCCTAGACAAAGATGCCAAGGTAATGGGAAGCTTTTAGAATGCTAGATTCAAGTCCAAGAGCATCTTTGTCAGAAGAAAATTTTGACTCTCCAAAGCGAATACCCTGAAAACCTTGTTGGTCTTTAAGGAGCTACTGGATTCCAATCTAGCTCTTTTACTGCAGACCACACAGGTACTCTCTTGAAACTAACTTTCTAGAATGCTGCAACTTTTAAGCTTAGAGCCTGCCTTTGAATAATACCAGCTAAGGCATGTATAGGGAAGAAGAAGAATCAAACTGGTTTACAATCTCCTTCCCTTCCTCTCCCCACAACAGACACCTTGTGAGCTAGGTGAGGCTGAAAGAGCTCTAAGAGAACTGTGAGTAGCCCCAAGTCACCAAGCTGGCTTCATGTGTAGGAGTGGGGAAACAAACCCAGTTCACCAGATTAGAGTGGAGAAGTAGAGAAATCATCCTGCATCCTGGCTCTATTTTCTACTGTACTTGCGACCCCTCCCTATTTAATATCATCTGAAAATTTAATAAGCACCTGTTGTAGGCACCCCTAAAAAGCCATATAGATTTATGCAACATCTGCAAATTAAACACTATTCATTATGTTAGTAACTGGCCAGCAGAAGCCATGCTTTAATTCCATAGCTAGCATCTACAGAAACGAGGGTGAACCATAAGAGGGCAAGCTGCCAAAGGCTTCTGCTGTAATATCAACATCCAGAGACAATGTTCTCGTGGCCGTCTCTAGCTTATCCCCTTCCAGAGTCGCAGTTCCCAGGTGTGCCTTTCATGTATCAGGTGTGCCTTTCATGTATCATTCTCTCTTCTCACCTGTACCAACTTATACATGTGCACTGAATGACATTACAAAAAAGAGAGTGAAATTAAGGTTATTTTGCACATTCTCCTCTGCATGTTGGCGCAACGCTGCTCCTAAAGAATCTTAAGGCAATAACATGTATGATCACATCAAGAGAGAATTCTTCCTCCCAGGGAGCACAAGTGTATCCATGATTGTGGGGGTGGGGGTGGACAATTGAATGGAAGACATTAACTTTAGAAATTCTCGTAGCTGAATTGGTATTAAGAAGGAGCGGGCACACCTGAAACAGTAAAGCAATATAATGAGTGAATGAAGGTTGGTAGGCTTAATGCAAACAGAACTGCTACTCTGTACATTAAACCGCTCTTCATCTGAGATGCTGAATGGGCCCCTTCATTGCCAGAAAGTGTTATTTTCCCTATTTGTCAAGTCTTTAAATGTTCTCTCCTTTAACAAAAGCTTGTTACGAGTGGGAGAAATGCCTGTTACAGTTGAGTGAGAAGATTTATTCTGTTGACAATAGACTAAATTAGTCCTGCCATTAAGGTCCTGGGCTAATTGAGGGGATGGACTTGTCACAGCCGTTCCGAGTGCCTAAATGGAACCAGCAAGCATGAAATCCTGTTGCTCTTAAAAGTATTTCTCAGTGGAGGCAGGGGAAAGCTGGGGAAAGGGCGGGAGTACCTCCCTTCCCCTGGTGGTCATCCGTCTGCGTTGCCAGGGAGCAGAAGGAAAGAGCAACCCCTTCTGTGGTTTGTTTTGTTTTTCAGTGTAAGGATGTTGCTTGCTCGAGCAGCTGTCCATCAACACACAAACTCCAAGGGTGCCTCTCATGGCCTGGTCCAGTGAGCTATTTTGCTGAGCCATTGGTGGATCGTGGGATGCAATACTTTGTACGGTACTATACTGGGTGAGTACTTGAAAAGTTACCCAACATAAGAACAAGAGAACATAAGAAAAGCCCTGCTGGATCAGACCAAGGCCCATCAAGTCCAACAGTCTTTTCACATGGTGACCAACCAGGTGCCTCTAGGAAGCCCACAACAGGCTGAAACTGCCCCCAAACAGCAAACTGAATAAGAGACCATTGGCTCCCTGTTCATGACTAGTGACCAGATGGTAGGTAGAACCAGTAGATGTTCAAGCATCCCAAATTTTAAGGAGGACATTGATTGTCACTCCTGGTTGCCTTCCTCTGGAGAAGACTGTTCTCTCTTCCTCGAGAAAGAATTGTTGAACATTTTGGTAGAAGTCAAACTTTCCATGTGAAATGGAGAAACTCTGACAGAGGGCAGAGAGAAAGCAGAAAAGCTCAATGCCTATTTTGCCTCAGTTTTTTCCCCTGAAGAAGAGAATGGACTCATGTAGAGATGATAGTAGGCAAGGCACAGTGTCTGGGCTGCTGGTTGGCTTGTCAGAGAGGTAGTTGAGAAGCACCTGGCTACACTGGATGAGTATAAATCCCACAGGCCAGATAGTATGCACCCAAGAATGCTTAAAGAACTTTCTAGAGAGCTTGCAGAGCCTTTGTCCATCATCTTCCAGACCTCTTGGAGGATGAGAGATGTGCCACAAGACTGAAGGAGGGTGAACGTTATCCCAATTTTAAAAAAAAAAAAAGGAGGAGGGATGACCCTGTAGGAAACTACAGGCCAGTCAGTTTGACCTCTGTCCCAGGAAAGATACTGGAGCAGATTTTAAAGGGATCATTCTATGAGTATCTGAAGGATACTAGGGTTGGACTAGATGACCCTGGTGGTCCTTTCCAACTCTATAATTTGATGATTCTATGACAACTTGGTGATCCAGGGAAGTCAGCACAGATTTTCTGCCCAACAGGTCCTGCCGGACCAACCTTGTTTCCTTCTTCGATTGAGTGACGAGCTTACTGGATCGAGGGAATGCCGTCGATGCTGTTTACCTGCTGTTTACCTTTTGACAGGGTTCCCCATGATGTTCTGATGGGCAGACTAGAAGACTGTGGACTGGACCCTAGGATAGTTAGGTGGATCGGGAACTGATTGGAGAACTGTATTCAAAGAGTAGTTGTCAATCGCATTTCATCTGAATGGGGGGAGGTGTCCAGGGGTGTGCCACAGAGCTCTGTTCTGGGCCCAATACTTTTCAATATTTTTATTAATAAATTATATGCCTGTGGCCATCACCTTAAAGATGGTAACTGCCCTGGTTGATGAGGTGAATAATATTTTTAGGGAGAGAAGGGAGTTTTATCTTTTCTGGGCCTCCCAGCAGCATCTCTCAATAGCGTCAGCGGTGGAAACTTTGTGCTACACTATCCAGGATGGGAGTTTGGAATATCATCTTCCTGTATTTCTCCTTCTGTCTGAGAGGTCAAATCCAGATGATGGCTGTGGAATGATGGCTGCTCTGCCCCATGACATACATTCCGCGGAGTGGTGAAGAGAGCCAGTGTGGTGTAGTGGTTAAGAGTGGTGTAGTGGTTAAGAGAGGTGGACTCTAATCTGGGGAACCGGGTTTGATTCCCCACTCCTCTATGTGAAGCTGGCTGGGTGGCCTTGGGCTAGGCTCAGTTCTCTCCAAACTCTCTCTGCCCTACCTACCTCGCAAGGTGTCTGCTGTGGGGAGAGGAAGGGAAGGCGAAAGTAAGCCGCTTTGATTCTCCTTAAAAGATAGAGAAAATCAGCATATAAAAACCAACTCTTTCTTCTTCTTCCATCTCACCCCCTGTGGTATTGAGAATCCTTAAGAAACTGCTAAGAAAGGGTTCCTGGCAATTTGGAATTAGATGTTTGGCATACAGATCTACTTCTACTTATGTGGACATCCTGGACAGGTAAAGGACTGCCTCTACTCCTATCAGCCTGCTCCAACTATGATGGTGAACTCTTGTGGCAACCTGTAGTCTTTGAGGTCAGTCTGGCCTAGACCTGCAGGAGAACTTTTTAGCCATCACCCTGTATTGCAAAATACCCTCCTTCTGGAGGTAAGATTGGCTACCTGTTTTAGTTGGATGGTATCCCTGCCAGGCACACATCTACTGCCTCTCTTTCTCCTCACTGCATCTTCTTCTGCTGTTGTCTTTGGATTGCTTAAACTTTTCACCATAGTCTGATTTTTGTTCTTTCTTCACTCTGTACTCTGTAAATCCCTGCTGACTTGAATGTTCTTGGGTGAACAGTTTCACTAGAAAAATGGGATTTCAAAAAGCTTGAAATGTTAGCATAAAAGCCCTTTTCATATGTGTTCTTCTACTCCGAGGTTTTCTGCAGTGTCTTCCGTTGCTCTCAGATATCCACAGTGGCTCCAATATCATAACAACAACTTTCCATTCCCCCCCTCTGAAAAAGCACCAAAATTCATTTCAGTGGGGGCCAGGCTCATTGGTCTTGACTGCTTCTGCATTAGTAAAGTGCTTTCTGATGTATATTCAGACTCTGGCCTGCCACTACCACTTAGAATGTGCATCCAGACACTAACCATTTTCTTTTTCAATGGAAAAGTAAATTGGATAGGATCAGACATAAGAAAGGTTCAGGATAATTGTCCAGACTTGCAGAAGAACAGTATCAGAACTGGAAATCCAACTAGGCCTGGTGCCCTGACCACCCATGGCTCTGGCCCATGGCAGTGTATGCCCCCACGCACCTCTTAATAGTTGCCGAGCTGATCACCTCTAGGGAGGGTTGCCAGCTCCGGGTTGGGAAATACCTGGAGATGTGGGGGGTGGCGCTTGAGGAGGGCAGGGTTTGGTGAGGGGAGGGACTTGAATGTCATAGAGTCCAAGGGCCATTCAGCTGGAGATCAGTTGTAGTAGCTGGAATCATAGAATCATAGAACATAGAGTTGGAAGGGACCACCAGGGTCATCGAGTCCAACCCCCTACATAATGCAGGAAATTCCAAACTACCTCCCCTCCACACCCCCAGTGACCCCTACTGCATGCCCAGAAGATGGCCAAGGTGCCCTCCCTCTCATCATCTGCTTAAGGTCATAGAATCAGCATTGCTGACAGATGGCCATCTAGCCTCTGCTTTAAAAACCTCCAGGGAAGGGGAGCTTACCACCTCCCGAGGAAGCCTGTTCCACTGAGGAACTGCTCTAACTGTTAGAAAATTCTTCCTAACTTCTAGATAGAAACTCTTTTGACTTAATTCCAACCCGCTGGTTCTGGTACAAGGTCTCCAGCTAGTACCTGGAGGTTTTGGCAATCAAAACCTCCATCAGAGGGCATTATTGTCTGTATGAATGCAAATATCTCTGGTTTGGGGCCAGGGTCAAAGAAATACTTTGCTAGGAGCCTGGAGAGGACTCATAAAAACCTATAAAGTGGCTGCAATAAGCTTCAATATGCAAGGAGGCTTTCAGAGCAACCTTAAGGGCCTCTTGGACCAGGGTAACTGTGATGCCATCAGTCTGCTCCCTGAAGGGCTTGGTTAGAAGAAGAAGAGTTGGTTTTTATACCTCACCTTTTCTCTACCTTTAAGGACTCTCAAAGCTGCTTACAATCACCTTCACCTTGTGAAGGAGGGCAGGGTTTGGGGAGGGGAGGGACTTCAATGCCATAGAGTCCAATTGCCAAAGCGGCCATTTTCTCCAAGTGAACTGATCTCTATTGGCTGGAGATCAGTTGTAATAGCAGGAGATCTTCAGCTGGTACCTGGAGGTTTGGTAAACAAGGGTTAGCGTGCTGTAGGACACTCAGCAAACTAGAAACAGCACTTCACAAAGCTAGACACAATGATTATAAAGTAGTGGTATTTAATAACATATCCACCACTGATAGTATGTAGGCAAAAACATGTGTTGTTAATTATTGCCTTAAAAGTAACGCCAAAGAAAGGACTATGCCTTGTTACAAACAAATAACAGTATTATAGGTAAGTCCATGAAAGGGGGTGTCAACCTCCCTTTCTTCCACAGATATGCTTCTTGAGAGTAGCAATTCAGTAGTGCAGTTGTTCTCAACAGAAGCCCGGTAATCTTTCTGTTTCAGCGATTAACGCCTTCTTCAGGGACCAACGCTGGCTGTTATTAACATTCTCTGCGTTGGCCAACTGATCTCTATTGGCTGGAGATCGGTTGTAATAGCAGGAGATCTCCAGCTAGTACCTGGAGGTTAAGCAAACCAGAAACAGCATGCAAGAACAAAATGATATAAATACAAATATATTAAAATGGCAAGTGAAAAGGTGAAATAAGCAAAAATACAAACAGAATGCACAAATATATACAACAAAAAATTCCCAGATACATTCCTTTTAGTTAGCAAACTGACCTTTTGCTTCATTGCTCTCACCTGCAATTCTTGTCTTATTGAAACGAAGTGAAATGTTTTCTCATCCTGTCTTTGAGATCCTTGTGAGGAACCAGTCTGGTCCATTATGAAATGATACCTATTAGGTGCATTCTATTTCCTTTTTTGGGGCGGGGGCGGAGAATGGTATATTATATTTATAATATTTTTTTGATTTGTATAATATGATGGTTTTAATACTAATATTTTTGTTAAATAACTAGTCATAAATATATGTCAATATAAGTATGTTTTATTATGCACAGATTGCATAGCTGATGAAGCCCATAGTGAAACGTGGTCTCATGATCTAGACAACACGTCCTATCAATGAAGCTATGGATTAATTCTTGATGTTTGTTCCAAAGCCTTCTGTCTCTTTCTTCCTGCAAAAGAGAAATACAAGATTATATAGAACAAGCATTTTCGAGATCTGTGATCTGAATACTTACCTTTGAACTTGTTATGTTATATCAGTTTCTGACAATTGTTTGAATTGTCTAGGCTGGGAATTTTTTGTTGTATATATTTGTGCATTTTGTTCTGTTTGTATTTTTGCTTATTTCACCTTTTCACTTGTCACTTTAATATATTTGTATTTATATCATATTGTTCTTGCGTGCTGTTTCTGGTTTGCTTTACCTACTATACAGCACGGAGCCTTCCTTTTTTCCCCCCTAAGTACCTGGAGGTTGGCAACCCTACAGAGAGCTCTGAGAAAGCGTCCCATGCTGAGTGCCCTACTTTGTGAGTTGGGCAGTGTCTTAGCTGGGGTTTCCCCACCTTTGACAGGGGGCGTTTCTGGGCATTTCTGGAAAGTGTTTAGGGAGCCTACTGAGCCACACCCCCAGAACCACCCTACAACCACACTGGCACTGGGGGCTTCTCTGTGGACCAGTCAAGCTCAAACACCCATCGACTAGGCAAGAAGGTGATGTGAAAGACCCTTTTCTGCCTGAGAGCTGCTGCCGGTCTGAGTAGACAATACTGACTTTGATGGACCGAGGGTCTGATTCTGTAGAAGGAAGCTTCATGTGTTCATGTGTTCATGTGATTTGGTTCGTGTCCCATTCACGGGTTCTTCATCATTCGAAAAGCTCTTTGGATGTGTCTGAATGAATGTGGATGTTCTGCCTGCCAGATTATGAATGTTTCCAATCACGATTTGACTGTCTCACCACAGTTGCTGCCCTCCCTCTGCTCCTGCTGCCACCTGCAATTTAAAAGGGCACCCAGGAAAGCGAAATGATGATAATAATAATAATAATAAACTGCTCATGAACTTACCTGAGGCCGCAATCAGTTCTTGTGACCGCTTCTCAATAGACTTTTGTGTTTTGTTTGGCATTCCCTCAACGATCCCTCCATCCTAACCAATGTTTTAATGTTTGTATGTGCATTAACTATTATATATGTATTTTAACTCTTTTTTAAACTCTTTTTGAAGTTGTTTTAATATTGTGTGTTGGGAGGGGGGTTATTTTAATGGTTTTAAAGTGTGATTTTATCATGTATGTTTTAAATTGTTAGCTGCCCCGGAGGCCCTTGGAAGGGCAGACAGGTGGGATACAAAATTTGTAAACAAATAAAATAAATAAATTTCTTTTTTTCCTGGGGGTGGGGGCAGTTTGTTCTTGCAGCCATTCCAGGTGTCAGGGCTCAATCGTTGTCACAGCTCCTGTATGGAGCGGCCGTTCAGATTCCAGGAGTTCCTAGTTCTATTGCTCGCCCTTTGATGCTTTTCTTCGGGACATTAGCAGGACTCTAATTCCGTCGCGTTGCCTTTGCAGTTCTCCAATTGCAAATGGATCTTGGATCAGTGGAATGCCAAGCTTGGAAGTCAGCTTTTCACCTTTACTTGAAGGGAAGCTCCTGAGAGGGGCCGTGGCTCAATGGTAGAGCCTCTTCTTGGCATGCAGAAGGTCCCAGGTTCAATGCCTGGCATCTCCTGTTCAAAGGGACTAGGCAAGTAGGTGATGTGAAAGACCTCTGCCTGAGACCCTGGAGAGCTGCTGCTGGTCTGAGTAGACAATACTGACTTTGATGGACCGAGGGTCTGATTCAGTATAAGGCATCTTAGCTTCATGTGTTCATGTGGTTTCCTTTCTTTACTATTTTCTGTCTATTATGCTTTGCAATGGTGATCTAATCTTGATTCTAAACTCCATGTTGTAGGGCTGCCCTGCATTTCTGCTATCTATTGACCCTCAGGCCACTAGACTCTCTCTGGATTTTATTTATTTATATTTTATATTTAGAGCATTAGAAGCCTCAGATCACCAGTCAGCCCTTGCTAGGGCTTGTAGAGTATGTTCTTTGTGGGGTTTCGGGGGGGGGGGTGGAGCATTGTGCCTCCTTCTACTCTTGAGTCCACATGAACACACATGAAGTTGCCATAAACAGAACCAGACCAGCTGGACCATCAAGGTCAGTATTGTCTACCCAGACTGGTAGCCGCTCTCCAGGGTCTCAGTCCGAGGTCTTTCACATCACCTACTGCCTGGTCCCTTTAACTGGTGATGCTGGGGATTGAACCTGGGACGTTCTGCATGCCAAGCAGATGCCCTAGCACCAAGCTACAGCCCCTCCCCAAACACACATGAAGCTGCCTTGTACTGAATCAGACCAATAGTTCCCCAAGGTCAGTGTTGTCTACTCAGACAGGCAGCAGCTCTCCAGGGTCTCAGGCAGAGGTCTTTCACATCACCTACTTGCCTAGTCCTCTTTAACTGGAGATGCCAGGGACTGAACCTGGGACCTTCTGCATACCAAGCAGATGCTCTTCCACTCACCAATCCTAAATATTGGAAGACTTTTCTCTTGGCTTGGTTAAATGCTCCTCTGGTTTGTTGGGTAGATTCTGAGGAGTAACCTATTTGCACTTTTTTTAACCATTTGCTCACAATTTTGACATTACATTGGACAAAAAAAATTGGCTTCAGTAGCTGCTATGTGAGAGTCATTGTACTGTAGTTTAAAATAAGATGTTTGTTAACCACATCCTGCCTCTGTACCCCATTCCCTTAGCTGTTTTGTTCTCATAGTGCTCCGGCAGATGCTTGTTTGTTGACAGTATGGAGACCTCCTGTACCCAGCATGAATGGTCTTGGAGCAAAGAGGACCGGGCCTTAGTCTGAGTCTGGGCAGGGGTCCTCTGGGAGCCCCCCACAGAACGGCTCTGCATGTTTCTTCCAAGGAGGCAGCAGGACACCAATGCAGAGTAATTGTGTTGCGGCACTGCAAGAGAAAATGCTTTTCAAATCTGTCAATGAATGTCTGGCAAGAGAAGCCTCTTGGAATTTGAATCAACACCAGTCAAATCTGTGAATTTTTTCCCTTCACAATACTTGTTCCCATTCCGCTCAGAAGACGGGATGCTGAGGAGAAATGAAGATGATGGGTTTTGGTCCAGGAGTTCTCTCTTCAATCTTGCAGCAGCCGGTGACCCTTGGTAGCCATTTATTAAATGTCAGAGAGAGCGATTTCCACTAGCAGTGCACATTTTTAACACATGGAAGCAAAAAAAGAAACACTTCATATCTGAAGGTTTAAATTTAAATCAGGCAGAGATATACGAGTTTTTACGTTTTGTGTTACAGATACTGAAAAATACTTCTGAGGAGGCAGTTCAAATCTTTCTTAAACCATTTTCACGGTGATAAAACAATTCACAACTGTAACAAATATATTTATTCCTGGCAAAGATTAAATGCTCTCCTTGTATTTCTATGGCGAATGCCAGCTTCTGCTTCTGTCTGAGGATATATAGACATAGAGGTTGCAGTGGTTTCAAGCAGGAAACTCTCAGGTGGACGTAACCCAGATGAAGGACTTCCTGACAGAGATGGAAAAGCAATTATGGTTTGTTTGGGTTTTTTGCCATCAAGTTGTGGCCAACTTATAGCAACCTCATAGGGTTTTCAAGGCAGGAAACAACCATTGCTTGCCTCTGCATAATGACCTCAGACTTTCTTAGTCATCTCCCATCCAAATGCTAACCGGGCTGACCCTCCTTAGCTTCCAAGATCTGAGGAGATTGGGGTAGTGTGGGCCATCCAGGTCAGAGCAAAAGAGAGGTGGTTTGCCATTGCCTACCTCTGTGTAGAAACCTTGGATTTCCTTGGTGGTCTAGCATCCAAGTACTAACCAGGGCTAGCCCTTTTTATAGGGTTACTAGCTTCAGGTTGAAGAAGAAGAAGAGTTGGTTTTTATATGCCGACTTTCTCTACCACTTAAGGGAGACTCAAACCAGCTTACAGTCACCTTCCCTTCCCCTCCCCACAACAGACACCCTGTGAGGTAGGTGGGGCTGAGAGAGTTCTAACAGAGCTGTAAGTTGCCCAGGGTCACCCAGCTGGCTTTGTGTGAAGGAGTGGAGAAACAAACCCAGTTCACCAGATTAGCCTCTGCTGCTCATGTGGAGGAGTGGGGAATCGAGCCCAGTTCTCCAGATCAGAGTCCACTGCTCCAAACCACCGCTCTTAATCACTACACCATGCTGGCTCTCTTCTCTCTCTGAGGAAGATGCCCAGATGGTGCCCAGGTGAAGGGCCCCCCATTCCTTGGACTGGTCTGAGGTGTTCCTTTCGTGGCAGCCCACGATACTGAAACTGAAGTCCCGCCTACTTGGCTTGTGTGATGAGTTTTATATCTACTGGAAGTCATTCATTCATTCATTCATTCATTCATTCATTCATTCATATGACCTTAGGCAGTTCATGAGAGGGAGGGCGTCTTTGCCGTCTTCTGGGCATGGAGTAGGGGTCACTGGGTGTGTGGGGGAGGTAGTTGAGAATTTCCTGCATTGTGCCACTGAATTTCCTGGTTGGCCACTGTGTGAACAAACTGCTGGGCTTGTTGGGCTTGGGTCTTATGTTCTTATGTTCTTAACTTCCACATTCAGAGGCAATCAACCTCTGAATCCCAGTGTCAGGAGGGGAAGGTCTCATCATCTGTACCCTGTTGTTGGTCCTCCAAAGGAACTGGTTGGCCACTGTGTGAGACAGGATGCTGGACTAGAGGGACCCTCACCAGTCTGATCCAGCAGGGCTCTTCTGATGTTCTTATGAAGGCCTCGGCCTCTAAGCCCTGTTGTTGAACTTCCATAGGAACTGGTTGGCCACTGTGTGAGGCAGGGTGCTGGACTAGTTGGACCCTCACCAGTCTGATCCAGCAGGGGTGTTCTTATGAAGGCTTTGGTCTTTCTGCCCTGTTGTTGGCCCTCCAGGGAACTGGTTGGCTACTGTGTGAGATAGAATGATGGTCTATATAGACTAGTGGTCTGATCCAGCAGGGCTCTTCTGATGTCCTCATCAGAAACAATTAAATATCTAAACAAAATACCAAGTTGTCTTCAAGGACAGCCACAGGTGAAGCACATTACAGGCAAAAGCTATTGAGGTTTGGGAGGTACATAAGTACTTATAGCAATTGCCTTAATATTGATCTTAAAAACTTAGTGCTGACCTGTTTGTGACCTCCCCATAAATCTTAGTTTAAATTGAATTTTGAATATATTGATTTTGATATTTAAAACATTAAAAATGTTTTGACCTACAGTGACTATACCACCATCGCTACCCCGAAAAGGGGTAAGTAATTAATCCATCTGAATGAATTAGTTACAAAGAAGCAATGCGTTTTTGAGAAGGGCCCGGATTTTTATCCCAGGCATGAATTGTTTTATTTGGTAACACAGCATATTGATTGAGTGATGACTTTGCAATATATTAATCACTGGGTTGGTGATTGCTGTTAATTAAAACTGGGAATAGAAATCCTTGGGCAGTTGAGAATAAACACGTAGCCACGGCTCTCCACTTTTCATGCATTACAGAATCGAACTCGTGATCTCCGTTGGTGAAGAGGTTTCTATGCTTATGAAAGAAGTCAGAGATGTCATTAACACACATTGCTCTTCTCGGGAAGTCAGGTCCTGTTTAGTAATCATCCTGTCTAATTCAAATCCTTATTATGAATAATTTCAGCCTTTTAGTTCTTCAGGCAAACCTTACAGAGCATCACTTCCATTTCAACCCAGTTGCTTCAGTATGCACCAGAGAGTCTCTCATGCACACACATAAATTTGCCTCTCTTGCAATGATCAGATGTATTACAAATTGAGCATTACTTTCCCAAGAAGTTCTTCTCTGGCTCAGAATGCATAACGAGATTTGACACGTGCCGTGACCACTCAACTGTGTAGGCACATGTTCAAACCCATGTTTAAGGAGGGAAAACCTTATGGAAGCCATGATGGCGACATACCTGCTGCTTCCCAGAGACAGGACCATTACCTAAAACCAGCATTAAAGAAAAGCAATGTGCTCAAACATAGTTAATAGAAAGACTACCAGGTGCTATTAGTAAAAATGGATACTAGTCATGATGCATACCTATTGTCTCCAGGATCAGAGGATCATGCCTATTATATTAGGTGCTGTGGAACACAGGCAGGACAATGCTGCTGAAGTTGTCTTGTTTGTGGGCTTCCTGGAGGCACCTGGTTGGGCCACTGTGTGAACAGACTGCTGGACTTGATGGGCCTTGGTCTGATCCAGCAGTGTTGGATGCAAAAGCCAGACCCGTTCAATGGCACAGACCCACCAAGAACAGGGATGACTCAGGTTATTTCTTTAGAAGCAAGAGGTTTTATTATGCTAGCAGGAAGAGTTCTGTCTCAAGTCAGCCAAATACAACTCTTCAAAGACATCATGCAACACATGGGAGTATTTATACATTTTTGAGTTCTTTGTCTACCTGTCTGCTCTTTGTACATGCCACATGAGCTCACGCGGGCTTCATGATGTCACCTTACCAATTAACTTAATTGGTACAACTATCTTTATTTTTATGCCAACCTCTATAACTAGCCAGATTCCTGGTTTCGCTCACCCTGCTAGAGATAACACACCTGAGAGAGATATACTGTGAGAGTTCCCAACTCCCTGGGCTAACTTCGCAAAATCACTGCTCAGGCTTGAATGCAGAAACAATGGATTTATTGAAGGCTTCAGACAGATGAGACAGACACGGATTCAAAGTTGCAAGTGAATTGTCATAGCCGGGTTACAAAATATATCTATTCCAGGGCACTAGGGTTCACACTGATGTTATGGGAAGTTACAAGATAGATTGGTGCAATACAAAACATCAAACGGGTCCCAGCAAGGCTGCTAGGGCTATCAGATCTTCAAGGCCGGACTCGGCCTGAGGGAGTGCTCACAGGAAGCGCGGTAGGGGAGGGCACCTGGGAAAGACAGCAGAGGCGCCGGGTTGCGGGGAGGTGTGAACCGCTTTTACGAGTTCAAAGAGATAGGCAAGGATCAAAGTGGGGAAGGGGAGTAAAGAAACACCAGACCCTCACATTCTGCCCCCCTTAAGGCCCCCCTCCCGCAAGGTCAGGAGGACGGGGCTTATCGGGATAGGCGGTGTGGAAATCTTGTACCAGGCGGGGGGCAGCCATGTGTGGGGCTGCCACCCATTCATCGTGTGCAGGTCCCAGATGTTTCCACCGGACGAAATAGAACAATTTCCCCTTTTTCCATTTGGAATCCAACACTTTAGACACTTCCAGATGGATGTCCCCTCCCACAACCGTAGGAACCTCAGGTTTCGGAGGGGGGTGGAACTGGGGGGCCGCAACGTACGGTTTGAGGAGGCTTATATGAAAGACGGGATGGACGCCCTTAAGGGTCTTTGGAAGCTCGAGTTCCACAGTGACTTCATTGATCACCCGGGTAATGGGAAAAGGGCCCACATACCGATCGTTGAGCTTTTTGCAGGGTCGGAGGGAGCGCAGGTTCTTAGTGGAGAGATAGACCTGCCCCCCCACCTTGAGTTCCCAGCCCGGGGATCGATGTTTGTCAGCTTGTTCCTTGTACTTGCTCTTGGCACGTTCGAGATTTTTGAGCAACCAGGGCCAGGTAGACTGGACTACTCGTGCCCACTCCTGGACCTCAGGGACTGTTTCGAGCTCTGGGGTGACGGGAGCGGAACCAAAAGGACCAAATTCCATTCCGTACACTACGCGGAAAGGACTGAAACCTGTGGAGGAGTGGGGGGCATTGTTATAGGCATATTCAGCAAACTGCAGCAGATCCACCCAATCGTCTTGGTGGTAATTGACATAACAACGGAGATAACATTCGACCACTGCATTTACCCGTTCCGTTTGACCATCAGTCTGAGGGTGGTAAGCTGAGGAGAGACCCTGTTCTTCCACCCCCATCAATTTTAGGAAGGCTCGCCAGAATTTGGCGACGAACTGGACCCCCCTGTCGGAGAGGACCTTCCTAGGGACCGAGTGTAGTCTGAGGACATGAGTGACAAACAACTTAGCCAATCCCTGGGCCGAGGGGAGTCCGGCGCAGGGAACGAAGTGGACCTGTTTGGAGAAAAGGTCCGTGATCACCCATAGAACCGTTTTACCCCGGCTGGGAGGTAGGTCGGTGATAAAATCCATGGCGATAACCTCCCAGGGTCGGGTGGGGCTCTCCAGGGGTTTTAGTAGTCCAGGGGGTTTTCCCATTCTTTTCTTGGCCGTAGCGCAGGTGGGGCAGCTGCGCACATACAATTCTACATCGGCTCTCATACCTGGCCACCAAAATTGTCTTCTCACCAGGTGCAGTGTTTTGAGAAAACCAAAATGACTTGCCAGTTTGGCGCCGTGGACCAGTCCCAGAACTTCCTTACGGAGAGAAGTTGGGACGTAGAGTTTCCCCCCCTGTACCCACCAGGAGTTCCGTTGCTCCATGCCCGTAGGGAGAATCTGTTGCTCCATTTCCTGCTGGGTAGGGGAGGGCACCTGGGAAAGACAGCAGAGGCGCCGGGTTGCGGGGAGGTGTGAACCGCTTTTACGAGTTCAAAGAGATAGGCAAGGATCAAAGTGGGGAAGGGGAGTAAAGAAACACCAGACCCTCACATATATCTTATACCTTCTAATTCCATTTTGGCATGCCCCTTTCCAATTAACTGTCCTCTTGGCATGTTTTCTTCCTACTGAAGAAGTCTGATCTAATCCTTGGAATGGTTTTTAAACTTCTGTCTTACCTAATGAACTTTTGCACTCTTGCTGAGTTCTTCGAGGAGTCAGATCCCTCCTGGCCTAACATTTAAAGCTTATACATGCATCCCTTTAAGTGCTTACTATTATATGGTGGTATCTTTAATAATATGTGTGCCCATAAAATCTGAATAACATACCTTCCCTATAAGCTGTTTTAGCTTATGTGCTTAACTGTTGTGATATACAGTGTAAGCCAAACAAATTGAGATTTTATACTTCCTTCAGCAGGGCCTTTCTTATGTTCTTACGTTCCTTTCGCTGTCTGCCTTCCAGGAAACCTAGTGTCTCCCCTGGCATTTCCAAGGAATTTGGATGGACTTTTCCTGGCTTTTGAATTTTGAGAAAGTGAACACCATTGCTGACTGCTTCTTTCCAGAGAACATGATGTAACACTACCAACTAAAGTTCAGTGATTTGCCTGCATACATAAGAACATAAGAAAAGCCATGCTGGATTTTTAAACTTAAAATAATCATCTACCTGGCTTTCTCCCAAGTATCCTGGGCCCCAGGAATGCAAGCAAGACCAAGTTGTAACATCTCGGGATGAAAAATCTGCTTTCCACCCCTCATCTTTTTTAAATTTTGCACTATCCGATGCAAAGAAGGGTGCTGCTGAATTTGAAAGCTAGCATAATATTTGTACAAATTGGATTGGTTCTAATTAAAAAGCATGACATGGATTTTGTTCTTGGTTTTGGATTTTGCATGTACCAGTATGGCTATTTACACCTTATTGCTGCTTCAAGGGAACGTGATAATGAGCAGCCAGCATTATTGGTTGTGACAGAACTGTTAGGAAAGGGAGAAGCTCCCCCCACCCAAGAAACACTGAGCTAATTCTAGATCCAGTTGGGGAGGATTTGCCCTGCATCCCACAGAAAGTCTCATGGCCAGGAGAGGTGGCCTTTCCCTCTCCCGGGTTAATCAGGTACCTTTTTAGCCCCAAACTGGCCTAGTTACATCCTCCAGTTTTGAGCCAAATGGATTTCAGACCCTGACTCTGTGTAGTTTGCCATCAGATATTGTTAAGGTCCCGCTTTGCCACCAGTGGGAGGTTTTTGGGACAGAGCCTGAGGAGGGTGGGGTTTGGGGAGGTGAGGGACTTCAGTGCCATAGATAGGGTTGCCAACCTCCAGGTAATAGCAGAACTCCTGCTATTACAACTGATGTCTGGCCAATAGAGATCAGTTCGGCTGGAGAAAATGGCTGCTTTGGCCATTGGAGTCTATGGCATTTAAGTCCCTCCCATCCTAAACCCCGCCCTCCTTAGGCTCTGCCCCTAAAATCTCCCGCCGGTTGCAAAGAGGGACCTGGGAACCCTAGCCATAGAGTCCAATTGCCAAAGCGGCCATTTTCTCCAGGGGAACTGATCTCTATTGGTTGGACATCAGTTGTAATAGCAGGAGATTTCCAGCTAGTACCTGGCGGTTGGCAACCCTAGATATTGTGACTTTTGCTGAGACTGCAGCCATATAGCAATGAGTTGTGCCTTCCAGGAGGAACATCTAACCACAAGTAGCTCTAAACAAGTGTCAGGCCAGTTGCCCTCCTTAATGAGTCTGAGGGTTGAGGGGCTCACAAGCTTGTGAGAGTCCGGCCTCTTCAACCTTCAACTTTGGCATGTCATCCCATGGGTCAGTAATGCCCCGGTGCTTGCACAGAGGACTACCTTTACATTTTTATTTACATTGGCAAATATGCATTCAGCTTGCTGTCCGGTTTGCAACTTAGTGTTTCAACTGTTCTTATAAATGCCCAGTGGTTTATCCGTGTGTATTTTTCATCCCTGTATCTTGCATCTGATTCAGTTTGCAGTTTGCTTTTGTAGTGTATTATTCAGTGATGCTTTTCAATAAACTGTTTAATTTGTATCAGTAACATTTCAGAGTCTGCATCTTCCTACTGATAGTCGTGTACCCACCAGGGTGTGAACCCACAGAAAAATAGAGGCCACTTGCTTAAGGGGACTAAATTAACATCCAATGGGGAAAGCAGAAAAAAGAATTGAGTCCCAATTTCATCCCACTCTACGCTGATCAGAACGAAAATTGGAAAATGCTTTGGCACACGTTGAATGCAGGAGGTGCTTTGCGGCCAAGTTCCCATTCAGTGGAAAGGCCAAAGGTGAGAATCAATCCCCCTTAGCTAATTGTTTCTCTTTGATAATGCATTATTATTCTTCACTATTCAGTTCTCTTTCGAACACGTAGCATTTTTAGAAGGTTGTAGCAGAGTACCAGAGAGGCTCTGTCGCTGGCACAGATTTTTAAAATGTGAGCAATAAATGCAGCTCCTGGTTGGACTAGAATCATACAGGTGGAAGGGACCACCAGGGTCATCTAGTCCAACCCCCTGCACAATGCAGGAAATTCACAACTACCTCCTCCCCCACACACCCCAGTGACCCCTACTCCTACTAGTCATGATGAATACCTATTCTCTTCAGGATCAGAGGAGCATGCCAAATATATTAGGTGCTGTGGAACACAGGCAGGATGGTCCTGCTGCAGTTGTCTTGTGTAGTGGTTTAAGAGCAGTGGTTTGGAGCGGTGGACTCTGATCTGAAGAACCAGGTTTAATTTCCCACTCCTCCACATGAGTGGCGGAGGCTAATCTGGTGGACCGGATTTGTTTTCCCACTCCTACACACGAAGCCAGCTGGGTGACCTGGGGCTAGTCACAGTTTTCTTAGAGGTCTCTCAGCCCCACCTACCTCACAGGGTGTCTGTTGTGGGGGAGGGGAAGGGAAGGTGATTGTAAGCTGGTTTGAGTCTTCCTTAAGTGGTAGAGAAAGTCAGCATATAAAAACTAACTTCTGCTTCTGCTTCTGCTTCCTAGAGGCACCTGGTTGGCCACTGTGTGAACAGACAGCTGGACTTGATGAGCAGTGGTGTGATCCAGCAGGGCTTTTCTTATGTCCTTATGTTCTTATGACTGCCTCTAGAGCCACAGTGCCACCAGCTCCATTTCTCCAGAACACTGTGCATGCACACACCTCTGCATTCTCCACAGGACACAGGGTTTCCAGGACTGGCACATGGACAGATGCCATGAACAGCACTGGGCTGAGGGCCATAGAGCAGCAACCAATACGTGCTTTTCCCTCCTTCCTGCTCAATTGCAGCCAGGCAATGAACACACATGGACACCCATAAAGTGGCCTTCTACTGAATCAGACCCTCAGTCCATCAAGGTCAGCATTGTCCACTCAGACTGGCAGCGGCTCTCCAGGCTCTCAGGCAGGGGTCTTTCACATCACCTACTAGCTGGTCCTTTTAACTGGAGATGCTGGGGATTGAACCTGGGATCTTTGGCATGAAAAGCAGAAGTTCTTCCATTAAGCCCCAGCCCCTTCCCTGAACTTGGGACCTTCTGAATAAAACAAGAATTCCGGTGAATAATCTCCATTTTCAACATTGAGTAGGAACCACAGACAAATATCCCAGGAGAGGGAATACCATGATTTTCGCACAACGACTGAGAAGCTCCACTCTCAAGTTGCCGTTTGTCCAGCCTCAGAAACCTGAAGCATGAAGATGACTTAAGTGGCTGGTATTTCATCTGTCTCCTTCTGTCACTGTCTTCCTACAGCAGGTGAAAGCTCCTTCTGTTTTGTCTGGCATTCCTTCCTTCCAATCTTATGTTTTAATTTGATATGTTTTATACATGTATTCCTAGCGCTGATTTTTAAATGGTTTTGTGAATATTTCTATTTAGTAGCTGCCTTGGTGGTCCTCATTGGGAAGAAAGATGGCAGGTAAATGCTGTAAATAAATATAATAAGCAAACAAACAGATGTAATTAAGTAGGATACACAACAAATTATTAAAGAAGGAGCAATCTGAAGCATTCAAAAATTAACTGACATCAGTAAATATATGTTTTATGATTTATTTATGGTTTTTATGTTGTAATCTGCATTGAGCCAGGCTCGCCAGGAAAGAGCGGGGTATAGATCAAATCAATTAAAAAAAAAGAGTACGTTAGAACATGCTAAAAAGATCCAATTAAAGTTTCTAAAAAGTGGCCCCTGTTGAGCTATTAGATATTATCCTGAGTAAGGAAATCCAAATCTCTGTTTAAACCAGAGTCAGAGGTAGTTTTAGATTCCTGCTAAATTCTCAGCCAGATCTTTCATGTTGTATCTTCCCTTTGAAGTTTTGCTTCAAAGGACAGTGACTTTGAGATATGAAATAATAGGTCCAGGAAGATCTGACCAGCTGCACTTGGAGCCCAAATGCTCAACAAGATGGACCCTGATTCTGTTCTAGTGAGGGGGTTATTTTGCTTTTGTCTGTAGAGTTGCCAACCTCCAGGGAGTAGCTGGAGATCTCCTGCTATTACAACTGATCCCCAGCCGATAGAGATCAGCTCACCTGGATCAATGGCCGCTTTGGCAACTGGACTCTATGGCACTGAAATCCCTCCCCTCTCCAAACCCCGCCCTCATCAGGCTCCACTCCAAAAACC
The DNA here is from genome assembly GCF_029931775.1 of Euleptes europaea. Taxonomy (NCBI): domain Eukaryota; kingdom Metazoa; phylum Chordata; class Lepidosauria; order Squamata; family Sphaerodactylidae; genus Euleptes; species Euleptes europaea. The sequence goes on from NC_079317.1 coordinate 1,084,729, forward strand.
TCCCACCAATGATGAAGAGGGACCTGGCAACCCTATTTGTTTATTATGCTGAAGCTTGGAGAATCAGGAAGAAGCGTTTGTGACATTAAGAAAGCGTAGTGGTCAGACAATGCTTTCTCAACCAAGGGGCCATTTGTCTAACTCAGGCATAGGAGTATTCTTCTACATGCATCCCCGCCCCCAACACACACACACACACCGCTGGCCATTCCCGCTCTCCTTGGAAGCGCCTCCTCCAGGTAAAGGTAAAGAGCATCTGTTTGGCCTCTGGTTGCACCTGCTTCATTCTCCTTTCTCCGTCACGTCCGCTGTGCCTAGAAAGGCTCCGCTAACAGAGGCAGCGTTCTGCTGGTTTATTGTACCATGAAGTGTCTCTGATTAGCAGGTAATTTGATGGAGTGAGGCATTTTAATGGGACCGGCACAGGAATGTTCATGCAAACATGATATAGAAATAGAATTTCATGATCATCTTGCTCCCGGCACAGGTATTTTCACTGTTCCGTCTGGAGCTAGAACACCCATTCGACTCAAGTGCTACAAAGTAATTGAATTAGAAAAGGGGATTAGAGCTCTTTCAAGCGCGATCGCAGACAGAGGTTTTTGTGTTACAATCTGTTGTGTTCCATAAACGGTTGCAAGAGCACTAATGCACAAAAATGGATGCCTGGTATGGGGGGGAGGCAACAGAGGAGCAGGAGTTCTCTGCTGATCGGTTGATAGTTACTCTTCCCACAAGAACCTCCTGAGAAGGAGGACAGGACTGTTAACGCTGACTCTCTTGGCCATCTTCATTGCAGATACTCACCAAATGTCCACCCTTATGGCTGGCACTAGGCGGGTAGGGTGTGGGCAGAAGATACATGCAAGGCACAGGGACGACTCAGGGCTACTTCAAGCAGGGCACTTTCCCCCACTGGTGTCCAAGAGAGAATGCCGGACACCACAACAGGGTGTGGCCTAACTCATCCCTTTGTGACCCCGTGATTGATATGGAAGGGGGCTGTGCCCCTTGCCATTGAGTCGGCCAACCGCCTAGTTGATGCCCAGAACTGCACAGGAGCCCCTGAGAATGAGTCATCAGAGGTACACTCCTGCTACTAATGCTGAGCAATGATATAATCTCAGAGGGGAACATGTGTGCACACAACTGCATCATATATGTGAGCAACTGCAGTGGATTCTCCTTGTCAGGTCATATGCCCTTTTAGGGCTCAGCTAAACATTATGGGTAATCGAGCTGGAGATGTCGGGGATTGAGCCTGGGACCTTCTGGATGCCAGGCATAAAAACATAACATAAGAAGATAAGAAAGGCCTTGCTGGATCCGATCAAGGCCCAACAGCAGTCTGTTCACATAGTGGCCAACCAGGTACCTCTAGAAAGCCTACAAGCAAAACTACTGCAGCAGCAGTATCTTGCCTGTGTCCCACAGCACCTAATAGAATAGGCATGTTCCTCTGATACTAGAGGGAACAGGTACTGTATGCATCATGACTAGTATTCATTTAGTCATCACCACATCTTGAGGCAGGGAGTTCCACAATTTAACTATGCATTGTGTGAAGAAATACTTCCTTTATCTGTTTCGAATCTCTCACCCTCCAGCTTCAGCAGATGACCCGTGTTCTAGTATTATGAGCGAGAAAAGCTTCTCCCTGTCTACTCTCTCCAAACCATGCATATTTTTATAGTCTTCCCTTAACCACCTAGAGCTGTTGAAAAAAATTTTTTGGTAAAATTCGGATTCGGCAAAATTCAGCCCGTTTTTATTCAGGAAATGCCAAAGTCCGAACTCCCCCGCTTCGGGTCCGTGCAATTCGGCATGAGGTCCGGAGTTTGGGGAAAAATCCGGCTGAATAATGCCATTAAAATCACAACCGCACCTTTTCGCAGATCCGGGGGGCATTTTTGGGGGTAGAGGTCCCAAACTTTCAATGTAGCTTCAAAGGACCCTTCTTGAAATAACCCCCAAGTTTTGTAAAGATTGGATCAGCGGGGGCTGAGATATGGGCCCCAAAAGGGGTCCCCCCTCCTTAATGTGCACTTGCAATTAGCAGAGCTTGCCGCCCACTCAAAGCTCCCAGCCCCGACAAACAGCTGAGCTGTGGGAAGCAAGGGCGGGGCAGGTGCAAAGAAGTTTGCAAACCATGCAAAGCAACACAACCATGCAAACCATCACGTTTGCAACCATGCAAAGCAACACCTCATGCCTGGGAGTTTGCAAACCATGAAAGGGACAGAAGAAGTTTGCAAACCATGCAAAGCAACACAACCTTGCAAAGCAACACATTTGCAACCATGCAAAGCAACACCTGACGCCTGGGAGTTTGCAAACCATGAAAAGGGACAGAGGCATGCTAGCTAAGCATAAGGAGCAGGAGGGGTGGATTTCCCCTTTTGCATCCCCTTTTGGACTCAGGACCAGGCAAATGCATTCTTTAAGTCACCATTTGAAAACCAGTTTTGAGCAAGCATCCAAATAGACCTAACCGCTCTTATGAATGAGGGAAAACCTGAAGACACACAACTGAAACCCCCTCTCAAACCAGGGAGAGAGAGACTCGAGGGGGCACACCCCCCCAGACAGAACAGGCGAAAGCCCCCTTTTGCTTCCCCCCACCCACAGAAACTGCTCCCTCCCCACACACACACAGACTCTGCTTCTCCCCCCCACACACACACACACAGGAGAAAAATTATAGATTAAAGCCCCAAAAGGGGTCTTACTGTGGATGTCTTCTGTTCCATCAGGAGGGACTTGGAGGACTGGGTAATCCAATACGGTTCCATTTAAGCATGGGAGGTTTTGCCTTGGATTTGCTGCTGTCGAGATGCACACAGGATTGGCTGATCCCATTCATCCCAATAGGGAAAAGGGGGGCATATCTCAGCACCCGCTGATCCAGTTTTTATAAAACTTGGGGATTCCTTCAAGAAGGCTCCTCTGAAGCTACGCTGAAAGTTTGGGTGCTGTACCCCCAAAAATGAACCCCCTGCAGCCACAGAAAGGAGCGAATGTGTGCTGTAAATGGAATAAAAATGCACATTAAGGGGGGGACCCCTTTCGGGGCCCATATCTCAGCCCCCGCTGATCCTAATCTTTACAAAACTTGGGGATTCTTGCAAGAAGGCTCCTCTGAAGCTACGCTGAAAGGTTGGGGGCTGTACCCCCAAAAATGTGCCCCCTGCAGCCACGGAAAGGAGCGAATGTGCACACAAGCACACCCCCCCCCACGGGGATTTCTCTCTCACACAAACAGATACTCTCTCTTTCTCTCCCCGGCCGGGCCACGCAGCAGCTGGGCTCATGCACTCAATCGCGACTGATAGGCCAGAAGAAGACCCAGCTTGGCCACCGATTGGCCGGGGGAGAATGCTGCTTACTAACTGACGGTTATGCTGCTGCGCCGAACTCTGAATTTGCCGAATTTATTCACCAAACACCCCGAACTCGCTGAATTCGGCTCCCCGTTTTCCAGCTTTTTTTTAGTTTGGTTCCATCCAAATCGACAGCCCTATAACCACCTTCTTTCTAAACTAAACAGCCCTGTTTTAACCGCTCCCCATAGGGCAGTTGCTCTAGTCCCCTGATCATTTTGATTGCTCTTTTCTTCACCTTCTCAAGCTCTGCAATATCCTTTTTTCAGTGTGGCGACCAGTACTGAACACAGTATTCCAAGTGTGGTCTCACCATAGATTTGTACAAGGGCAGTATGATATCAGCAGTTTTATTCTCTATTTCCCAAAAGACCTACCGTATATACTCGTGTATAAGCCGAGTTTTTCAGCCCAAAAGAAGGGCTGAAAAAGCCGAACTCGGCTTATACATGGGTCAATACGGTAGGAGAGGGGAGGGGGGAGGAGGGAGGAGGGAGGAGGGAGGGAGGAACTTACCGCTCGCAGCCTCGCCCGGGAGCCTTTCTCCTGCCGGCAGGGGCCTGGAGGGGCCGGCAGGAGGTCTCTGCCGGCTGCTCCGCTGCCGCCCAGGCACCTGGTCGCCTTTCTTCTGCCGGCAGGGACCTTCCTGGGCTGGCAGGAGGCCCCTGCCAGCTGCGCCGCCACCACCCACGCGCCCAAGCGCCTTCCTCCGGCAAGCAGGGGCCTGGAAAGGCCTCCGGACGGCCCAGGAAGGCCTCGCCGCCGATTCGCCGCGTCTCCCGGTAAGTAGGGGGTTCAGGGGCTCTTCCCCCTCCCCCCTTGGATGGCACTGGGGTTGGGGTGGGGTGGGGCGGGAGGGCCTGGGAGGCCGGCGGGAGGGCGACCTGGGGCAGGGGCCCTGCGCTCTAAAATGGCGGCCGGCATTTTAGAGCGCAGCACTGCCGGTAAAGGGAATTTCTTATTGACCCTCGGCTTATACGCGGGTCAATAAGAAATTCCCTTTTCTGGCCTCAAATTTGGGGGGTCGGCTTATACTCGGGTCGGCTTATACCCGAGTATATACGGTATCCAAAGTGTGTTTTGTGGAAAGTGTGTAGAGGAAGGAGTAGGTACCAGCACCTCCATACACAAACGCGATGCCACACTCAGTGCTATTTCCCCTCATGCTCACCATTTCCCCCCATGATCATGCTACTCTTTTTGCTGGCTTTTGTTTTATTTAGTGGTAGTAAATATAATCACTACGGTGTCCTAAAACGAGAGTGATATTTCTACTACCAATAAAACACACACAGCAAAACAGCCCCTGAAGGAGAGGGGTGAAAATGTCGGTCAGAAGGAAAAAGCATAAGGAAAAGTTTTGTTGTCGCTGGGGATGCCTTGGTATTTGTCATGGCAGTGAGAGCAAAACAGGGAATTGCCCTTGCGGAGAAGAAGCTAAAGTTGATTGTAAGGTGAGGGGAAAATAGACTTTGAGTTGCTCATGGGTTTCTTGAGGAAGACGCTTCTCATCTGAATTCTTCTCATCTGTCTTCACTGTTGAAGATACAGGGCAGATTCCTTCTCCTGAACAGAGATTTTGGAGAGGGGAAAATGAGGAACTGAGGCAAATAGTGGTAACAAGGCAGGAAGTCCTAGAACGTCTAGACAAACTGCAAACTAACAAGTCACAGGGACCAGACGGTATTCATCCTAGAGTTCTTCAAGAACTCAAATGGGAAATTGCTGAACTTCTAACAAAGATATGTAATATGTCTCTTCGATCAGCCTCTGTACCAGAGGACTGGAGAATGGCCAATGTAACACACATTTATAAAAAAAGGTTCCAGGGGGGACCCAGGAAATTACAGGCCAGTTAACGTCTGTTCCGGGTAAATTAGTGGAAAGCATTATTAAAGATAGAATTGTCAAGCATATAGAAGGGCAAGGTCTGCTGGGCAAAACCCAACATGGCTTCTGTAAGGGTAGGTCCTGTCTCACTAACCTATTAGAGTTTTTTGAAAGTGTCAATAAGCATGTGGACAGGAATGAGCCTGTGGATATTGTGTATTTGGATTTCCAAAAAGCTTTTGACAAAGTCCCCCACCAAAGACTGCTAAGCAAACTTCATAGTCATGGGATAAGAGGACAAGTCCTCTTATGGATTGAGAGCTGGCTGAAAAATAGGAAGCAGAGAGTAGGAATCAATGGTCAGTTCTCCCAATGGCGGGATGTGAGCAGTGGGGTGCCTCAGGGATCTGTGTTGGGACCGGTGCTTTTCAACCTGTTCATCAATGTCCTGGAGTTGGGGTTAAACAGTGAAGTAGCCAAGTTTGCAGATGACACCAAATTATTTAGGGTGGTTAAAACAAAATCGAACTGTAAAGAGCTCCAGAAGGATCTCTGCATACTGGAAGAATGGGCATTAAAATGGCAAATGAGATTCAATGTGAGTAAGTGTAAAGTGATGCATATTGGGACAAAAAATCCCAACTTCACATATACACTGATGGGATCTGTGCTGGCAGTAACAGACCAAGAAAGGGATCTTGGGGTGGTAGTGGATAGCTCAATGAAGATGTCAACCCAGTGTGCGGCTGCTGTAAAAAAGGCAAATTCCATGCTGGCCATAATTAGACGAGGAATAGAGAATAAAACTGTTGATATCATACTGCCCTTGTACAAATATATGATTAGGGGACTAGAGCAACTGTCCTATGGGCAGCAGTTAAGACACTTAGGGCTGTTTAGCTTGGAAAGAAGGCGGCTGAGGGGAGACATGATAGAGGTCTATAAAATTATGCATGGTTTGGAGAGAGTGGACAGGGAAAAGGTTTTCTCCCTCTCCCATAATACTAGAACACAGGGTCATCTGCTAAAGCTGGAGGGTGAGAGATTCAAAACAGATAAAAGGAAGTATTTTTTCACACAACGCATAGTTAAATTATGGAACTCCCTGCCCCAGGATGTGGTGATGGCTGCCAGCTTGGAAGGCTTTAAGAGGGGAGTGGACATATTCATGGAGGAGAGGGGTATTCATGGCTGTTAGTTAGAATGGATATTAGTCCATGCTGCATACCTATTCTCTTTAGTATCAGAGGAGCATGCCTATTATTTTGGGTGCGGTAGAGCACAGGCAGGATGGTGCTGCTGTACTCGTCTTGTGGTGGCTTCCTGGAGGCACCTGTTTGGGCACTGTGTGAACAGACTGCTGGACTTGATGGGCCTTGGTCTGATCCAGCAGGGTCTTTCTTATGTTCTTATGCTAGAGAGGGGCTTCTGATCGCTTCTGTGTGTTCTTTTGTTGGCAGCTGAGGATAGGACTCGCAACAATGGGTTTAAATTATGAGCAGAAAGATACTGGCTGGATATTAGGGAAAAAAATTTACAGTGAGAGTTGTTCAACAGTGGAATCAGCTCCCTAGGGAAGTGGTGAGCTCCCCACTCACTGGCAGTCTTCACTGGCAGGCTGGATGAACACTCATCAGGGATGCTCTAGGCTGATCCTGCGTTGAGGAGGAGGTTGGACTAGATGGCCTTTAGTGCCCCTTCCAACTCTATGATTCTATCAGGAGATGGCAGAGGAAAGAAAGAAAGAAAGAAAGGAAGAAAGAAAGAAAGAAAGAAAGAAAGGAAGGAAGGAAGGAAGGAAGGAAGGAAGGAAGGAAGGAAGGAAGGAAGGAAGGAAGGAAGGAAGGAAGGAAGGAAGGAAGGAAGGAAGGAAGGAAGGACTACCTTGACTTGGCTGATCTGGCCACATGGTTTCCTGTCTCACTGATTTCAAAATTAGACTATCATAATGCACTCTACATGAGTTTTTCCGTGAAACCAGTGCAGAAACTCTAGTTGGTACACAATGCCTCAGTAAGATTATTATTGGGCCCTAGGTAAAGTATGTGTTGCAGCTTCATGTGTTCCACACATGTGTGTTGCCTACTCAAGGCAACATGGGCAGAATTGGTTGCTGAGTTAACCTCAGATTCATATTCAAGGCTTCACAAGACTGGGGGTGTGTAAGTTAGTGAGAAACTAAGCCTGCATCTTGTTTCATGTCAGCTTTCTCTTTCTGCTTGAATGTTAGAATGAAAGTTCTCTTCTAAAGGCTAAGATATTGAGATACTCTCTTCTAACTGCCTCAGGCTCTTTCCAAATTAGGCAGTTTTTCTGCAGTCGATCGGCGTGTCTCACCTCTTCCTCTGCCTCTAGCTCATAGTGTGTCTTTCTTGTTTAGCTGCCAAGCCCTTTTCTTAAAATTTTCATGTCTATCCTGACACTGCCGAAGGATTCAGGACAGGGAACAAAGTCCAAACACTCTACTGTATGACAAATTCCCCACCTCCCATTTTGCCTAGCATAGATTGGAACGCTTCAGGGAAATATTCAATCATGTTTACGATTGCCAACCTCCTGGTAGCACCTGCAGATCTCCTGATATTGCAGTTGATTCTAGACAACCAAGATCAGTTCCCTGGGAGAAAATGGTTGCTTTGGAGGGTGGAGTCTATGGCATTATACCCTGCTGAAGTCCTTCCCCTCCCCAAACCACACCCTTCCCAGGCTCCACCTCCCAAATCTCCAAGCATTTCCCAGTCCAGAACTGGCAACCCTGAGCACGTTTGCTGGAACTCCAAGGAGAGAAAGGCGGGAATGGCCCGTGCATCAAGAAGGCATGATCAGTGGACATAAATGGTTGTCATGGGACAAAGAAAGGGAGTTGAGCTTTATGGGGGTGGGGGGGTGGACCAATACTTTATATTGGGCCCATTTGGCAACAGTGAACCACTTGTTCATTTTCTGCAAGATCTCCCAGGAAGGAGAGCTGTGGGGGAGAACAGGATTCTGTCTCTTTGCTGAGAGGTCATCTAGAAAATGAAGAGGCATTAATGCCTGTGAGAGGCGTGATTTATAGCCTCTGCTTGGGTGGTTGTGCAGGCCTGAAGCAGGAACGGAATTTGCCAGACAGATTAATTGAAAATAAAAATGTCTTTAACTCACATTTTCCGCACACCAAACAATGCAGCGAAAACAGACATAACCAAGAGGCAGCCAGAAGAGTGACCAGACGCTTGCAACAGATGGTCTCTCTGCGTTTAATTGAATGACAGGTTCCTGCTAGTAAAAACTTCTATGGCGAGTCAAGTCCAGCTCCTCAACTCCACAAAGGTGCGGCATTCTTCTGACTCCCTCCTGCAGGACCGCCTGTCTTGCTCTGCTCCGCCAGGTGCTCATCTGAGCAAAACCTGCCTGAGGAGGTCAGGGAGGCCCCCACGCCTATCATTCCCCAGAATGGGTGAAACAGAAAATGTTCAGGAGGGTGTTTCTGCAAAGCGAACAGAATTGCAGCATAATGGCGCAGTCCAGGATTTGTAGCCTGTTGCAATGTTTATTGTATGTAATATCACCTTGCTTTCATGGAACCATCTTCTGTCTTTGCATTGCTTGCCTGAGACAGTTTATCTGTTTGCATCCATTCCTAATTTCTGTTGTTCTAGTCTTATTGCTTTGTTAGTAGGGGTGGAGGCCCAAGCTGGCAAGCAGCTCAGAGAGAAAGGCAGCAGCATTCCTATCCATGCCGCCCCCCCCTTCTCCGGAGTCCGAGAAGGCAGGCAGCCTGGATCGAAGTCAACAAACAGGTGACTAAGGGGGGGAGGGAAGAGGGAAGGGACGGGGAAATGGGGTGGGCAAATCAGGCCAAGTAACGCCCCAGAAAACCTTTTTCACCTCCCCAGCCATCAGAACCTCCCTCTACTGCTAACCTGCCCCCTCCACCAGGCTAATCCCACTGGATCCTGGGGGGACCTTTTGGGGTTCTTGCTGGGAATGTAGTGGGTTATCCTCCACCCTCCCTCACATTTTTTAAAGGAAAAGGGTAGAGTTTGGCTTGGGGTTTTTTTGTGCTCCCTGTGAACCCTCTCAGATTTTTGTCTTCATGGGTTTCGGGCAGTGGCTGGGGTTGCTGACCTCCTTATTTTCTAAGCCTGGTTTCTCTGATGCCCAGTTTGTCCCTTGTGTAAAGTTGTGCCAAACAATTTTTTTCGGTATATTTCAAGTTCGGGTTTATTGGGCCCAATTTTTTTTAAGTAAACCCGAAATAAGCTGAATACCCATACCGGTAAATTTCAGAATGCTGCTTATTTTCGGGTTTACTGAAAAATTCAGGCCCATTGTAGTCTATGGGGATTTTTTTTCGAAGCTCCTGGGGGTATTTTTGGAGATAGAGTCCCCAAATTTGTAGTGTGGCTGCAAGGGACTCTCCTTCGATGATCACCAAACTTTGGTGAACTCTGGGACAGGGGGTCCAATTTTATGGGCCCGCAAAGTGGTCGCCCCACCCTCCAGGCATTTGCAAGCTGAGGTGTCCATAGGTTTTCAGGTTCAAAAGTTCAGTGTTGCCGAGGACTGACAGAAAGAGCCAATTGCCTGGCTGGGACCTCAAAGTCTGGGGGCTGCCTTTGTTTCTGGGTTGCTTTGCACGATGTCTATGCAAATAAGCTTCCAAATGGAGGGAAAAGGCTTAAATGCAAGAAAAATAAGGCACGCAAAACATTCCTTTTGGAGGCAAATGACATCCTGTGAGCAGTCCTTTATTGTGGTCATGAAGAATCTGATTCCAAGAGATGGTCATGGTGCGGGGACATGAAGCCTCTACTCAGGGCGGCCTTTTTTTGGAAAGCAGGTTTTCATGGTTAGTGCTAGTTAATGGTTTTCATGGTTAGTGCTAATTAATGGTACCTCATCCACTTGGAGAGAAGTGGCTAGTGGAGTTCCTCAGGGATCTGTGCTGAGCCCTGTGTTGTTCAACATCTTTATAAATGATCTGGATGAAGGAATAGAGGGGATGCTTATTAAATTTGCAGATGATACTAAATTGGGAGGGGTAGCAAATATGGTAGAAGACAGAGCCAAGATGCAGGATGATCTTGACAGGCTGGAGAAATGGGCTAGAACTAATAAAATGAACTTCAACAAAGACAAATGTAAAGTTCTGCATTTAGGTAGGAAAAAATAAAATCCATAATTGTAGGATGGGGGAGACTTGTTTGAGCAGTAGTGTGCGTGAAAAGGATCTTGGGGTCTTAGTAGACCAAACACTGAACATGAGTCAGCAGTGTGATGCTGTAACTAAAAGGGCAAATGCAGTCTTGGGCTGCATCAACAGAAGTATAGTGTCCAGATCACACGAAGTGATGGTATTGCTTTACTCTGTTCTGGTTAGACCTCAACTAGAGTACTGTGTTCAGATTTGGGCACCACAATTTAAGAAAGATATAGATAAGCTGGAACGTGTCCAGAGAAGGGCAACAAAGATGGTGAGGGGTCTGAAGACCAAGTCCTATGAGGAAAGGTTGAAGGAGCTGGGTATGTTTAGCCTGAAGAGGAGAAGACTGAGAGGGGATATGATAACCATGTTCAAGTACTTGAAGGGCTGTCATATAGAGGAGGGTGCCGAGTTGTTTTCTGTTGCCAAAGAAGGTCGGATCAGAACCAACAGGTAGAAATTAATTAAATCAAAAGAGTTTCCGTCTAGACATTAGGAAGAATTTTCTAACAGTTAGAGCGGTTCCTCAGTGGAACAGGCTTCCTTGGGAGGTGGTAAGCTCTCCTTCCCTGGAGGTTTTTAAGAAGAGGTTAGATGGCGATCTGTCAGCAATGCTGATTCTGTGACCTTCGACCGATGATGAGAGGGAGGGCATCTTGGCCATCTTCTGGTCACTGGGTGTGTGGAGGGGGAAGGTAGTTGTGAATTTCCTGCATTGTGTGGGGGGTTGGACTTGAGGGCCCTGGTGGTCCCTTCCAACTCTATGATTCTATAATTCTATGGGGGGGTGATATCGGAGTCGGATGAAGTCATGGCCACGGGGGCTTGTCTGAAGGAGATTGCTCATCCATGTGGATGAAGAAATCTCCTTTGGAAGCCTGGTGGGTGGCTGTTGAAGGGTATATCTCTCCAGACAAGACTGGCTGAGCCCTGTTTTTTAAATAACCCTATCTCAAAAGGGCCCCAACTATGGTGCCCTAACAAAACCAGTCAAAAACAAAAGAAAACGGGGAGAAAGTACAGAGCCATGGCTCTGAACAAAGGTGAATAGCCAAACCTAAAAAGCCAAATATCTATTTGGCTTTTTTCGGAAAATGGCTATTCGGCTTATCCCCAGGTTTTGGTGTTCTATGCAGTCCTGTCCAGTTCACCTGGAGAAAATGGCCATTTTGGAAAGTCCCTCCCCAAAGCCCACCCTTTTTAGGCCCCACCCCCAAATCTCCAGGTATTTCCCAACCTGGCAACCCTATGTCCTCTCCAGACTACAGAGATCAGCTCCCCTGGAGAAAAGGGATGCTTTGGAAGGTGGAGTCTATGGCATTGTACCCCTCTGAGGTCCCTGTCCTCCCCAGGTAAAAGGTAAAGGTCCCCTGTGCAAGCACCGGGTCATTCCTGACTCATGGGGTGACGTCACATCCCGACGTTTCCTAGGCAGACTTTGTTTACGGGGTGGTTCGCCAGTGCCTTCCCCAGTCATCTTCCCTTTACCCCCAGCAAGCTGGGTACTCATTTTACCGACCTCGGAAGGATGGAAGGCTGAGTCAATCTTGAGCCAACTACCTGCAACTAACTCCCCAGGCTCCACCCTCAAATCTCCAGGAATTTCCCAACCTGAATCTGGCAAACCTATCCCCCTCATCCCCTGCCAGAGGACTGTGGGACCTGGCAACCCTAGACCATAATGCCATAGAGTCCAATGGCCAAAGCAGCCATTTTTTCCAGGGGAACCAATCTCTGTCATCAGATCAGTTGTAATCCCAGGAGATCTCCAGCCACTACCTGGAGGTTGGCAATCCTAGTAGGGATGCCAGCCTCCAGGTGGGACCTGGGGGTCTCCCAGAATGACTGCTCATCTCCAGACTACAGAGATCAGCTCCCCTGGAGAAAACCGATGTTTTGGAAGGTGGACTCTAGGGCATTGTACCCCTCTGAGATCCCTGTCCTCCCCAGGCTCCACCCTCAAATTTCCAGGAGTTTCCCAGCCTGGATCTGACAACCTGTGGCATTTTTAAATAAAGTGTTACACTGGATATGTCATAATTTTGTTTTGCTAGTTTAATTTCATGGCATGACTTTCATCCTGCTTCTCAACAAACTTGCACCTTATTTAAATTACATTCCTTTTTGACCTGCTTATTAAATAGATGAAAGAGCTGGCATTTTGCTCCCCTGTTGCCTCTCCCTCCATGTCCCTGTCTCCTTCTGTGTCATGCCTCTCTTAGTCATTCCAGAAAATTGCTGTCTACCTGGAGTGTTTTGGAAGAAAGAGGTAGACAGAGGCAGTGGATAGATTTTAAAAATCTCAATAGGCATCTCTTCAAGCTTGTCAGAGTCTGTCTTGTGTTTTGAGTTCCCATGATCATCCACGCTCTGCAGGGATTGCCCTTGAAGGCTGTTCTGAAACTACAAATGGTCCAGGCTGCTGCCTGGCAGGAGATAAAGAGAAGATTGCAAATGCAACCTTGGGCTGTATCAACAGAAGTCTAGTGTCCAGATCACATGAAGTGATGGTATCGTTTTACTCTGCTCTGGTTAGACCTCACCTAGAGTATTGTGTCCAGTTTTGGGCACCACAATTTAAGAAGGATGTAGACAAGCTGGAATGTGTCCAGAGGGCAACGAAGATGGTGTGGGGTCTGGAGACCAAATCCTATTAGGAAAGGTTGAAGGAGCTGGAGAGGAGAAGACTGAGAGGGGACGTGATAACCATCTTCAAGTACTGGAAGGGCTGTCATAGAGAGGAGAGTGCCAAGTGGTTTTCTGTTGCCCCAGAAGGTCAGACCAGAACCAACGGGTTGAAATTAAATCAATGTTTTCAGCTAAACATTAGGAAGAACTTTCTGACAATTAGAGCAGTTCCTCAGTGGAATTGAGGCTTCCTCAGAAGGTGGTAGGCTCTACTTCACTGGAGGTTTTTAAGGAGAGGCTAGCTGGCCGTCTGTCAGCAATGCTGATCCTATGATCTTAGTCAGATGATGAGAGGGAGGGCCCACATGCTTTAGTTCATACAGCGTTTTTGCACTACTGTTCTGCTGTGTGTTCGTTATTGTAATGGCTTACATTTCTATGTGGTTTCATTAGAGTGGTAGCTTAGCTTTATTTTTGGTGTTTTGATTTATATTCCTGAACCTACGTGCTGCTCTTTTGCATTGCCTCGTTGGTTCAACATAGGGTTTGGTTATTTGTTATTGGTTCTGTGACCTTAGGCAGATCATGGGGGGGGGGGGCGGTGCAGGAAGGGTTGCATCAGTGTTTGGCTCTCGTGGCCCTTTCTTGCGTGCCCAGGGTAGTGCCGATCGCCACTTTGGGGTCAGGAAGGAATTTTTCCTCCAGGCCAGATTGGCCGAGGGATCCTGGAGGGTTTTTTTTAATTTCTTTTGTTTTGGTTTTTTTGCCATCTTCTGGGCATGGAGTAGCGGTCATTAGATGACCCTGGTGGTCCCTTCCAACTCTGTGATTCTAAGAGAGGTAACAGGGGAAGGGAAGCATATTTTGACCCAGTAAATATAAGAAAATAGCCAACAAGCTGCAAACTCAAAAGTTCCTCAGACCAGAAGTATTATATACAAATCACAACGGGCCCATGATCAACACAACCTGTAACGAAAGCCGGGCCTGTTTACATGCTTAAAGCTGGTATGTTTCAACCTCAGGTCTTGAACAATTCATAGTAAGAATACATAGAGAATCATAGAAACATAGAGCTAGAAGTGATCTCAAGGGTCATCTAATGTAACCCCCTGTACAACGCTGGAAATTCACAACTACCTCTCTCCCCCCCCCCACTCTCCCAGTGACCCCTGTCTATGCCCAGAGGAAGGCAAAAACCCTCCAGGCTCCCTGGCCAAGCTGGCCTGGAGGAAAATTGCTTCCTGACATCAAAGTGGCAATTGATCAGCATTACCCTGGGCATGTAAGAAGGGGCCACGAGAGCCAAACACTGGTGCAAACCTTTCTGCCATCCCTCTCATGATCTGCCTAAATTCACTGAATCAGCATTGCTGTAAGATGGCCATACAGCCGCTGCTTAAAAACTCCAATCAAGGAGGTTTTCCAACTTCCTGTAAAAATTAAAAAGATATAACAATTAAGTTATCAAATAAGTAAACAAGCGCAAATGATTAAAATATCAAAATCTAACACTTCTAAAAAGCTATGAACAAAAATATCACATTGCAAAATAACAGGTGCTCTTCTAAAGAAGACAAATGACCCTTCAACAGAAGAATCTACAGAAAGCTGATAGGATCTGATCTAAAAATAAGTAGACAGGCAAATAAAATTTTTAAAATAGTCCACATATTGCTACTGATATGTACATAAAAACACAGCTTTTAAAAAAAACATCATAATTAACTATTTGGATACTAAATATTGTGGTGACTGAAGTTTAATCCAGGTGAGACAGCAGTGGTATTGGATGGCAAGTCCATGATCCTTGAGGGAACCATGGTTCATGTTTTGGATGGGGCTTTAGTTAACTGACTCAGTTAAGATCTGGGGTACTTTATATATTTATTTATTTATATGCCAGCTTTCTCCCCCATGGGGGACCCAAAGTGACTTACATTGTTCTCCTCTCCTCTGTTTTACCCTCACAATAATCCTGTGAGGTAGGTTTGACTGAGTGTGTATGTCTGGCACAAGGTCACCCTGCAAACTTCCATGGCAGAGTGGGGATTTGAACCCGGGTCTCCCAGATCCTAGTCTGTCACTTTACTCACTCCACCCCCTGGGTCTTGGACACAGGTTATGGCATCAGTAAAAAATATATATATATATATATATATATATATATATATATATATATATATATATATATATATATATATATACTGTTTTCCAGATCCACATAGTGATGAAAATGTCTTCTTCCTTGAACTCAACTCAACTGTTGTAACATGGTCTCTGTAGGCCAGCCCTTGAAGACTACCCAGATGTGACAAGTGGATCAGAGTGACTGGAGGACCTTTGCATGTAGAACGCCTGTGCTACTCGGCCGCTTGTTTGCTTCTGGGCTCAATTCAAAGTGCTGTTTTGAAAGCCCTTCCCAGCCCAGGGCCCACTGACTTGAAGGGCCTCCTCGATCTTGATGAACCTCTGCCTTCCTCCCCACCCCTGTGTTCCTATCAGCAGGGCCACCCTATTGGATGGCACACGTTGCCACAGACAATCTTGGGCTTTCTCTATGGAACAGGCTAGACGAACCTGCCCTCTTTGCCCCAAATAAATATCTTGGCATTTAGAATGAGCTGTAATGCAGAGTTAATGTGGTGAACCTCCAAAGAAGTCAATTGACCTGTTAATTGATCAGTCTAACTGACAGGGAGAGCTGCTTATTGGTTGATATTTGGGGTGTGCAAAAAAAAAACCCCAAAAACGATGGAGGTAATCAGCTGCCTGCAACTATTGTGATGTAGTGGATGGAGTAGCAAACTTAGGACCCTAGGCGACCTGAGTTCGAATCTCCATTTCTACAATGGAAGCTCACTTTGGCCCATCACAAACTCTCGGCCTTGCCCACCTCACAGGGTTCTTGTTGCGAGAACATGGAGGAGGGAGAACAGCTTTGAACCCCAATGGAGGAGAAAGGTGGGATATAAATAAATAAATGCCACCATGGCCATTGGGCAGCAGCTGATGTTTCCACACAGTCTTCAAGAGCAGGTCCCACGTAGGCTGCAGCCCTAGCCTTGCAGGTGAATATGGGCTTGGGGAAGCTTGAGCGAGTAGCCAGGTTTAGCTTTTTTGCCTTGTCCAGATTTAATTGGTTTTCATTGCTGTAGCGATCCCATGCAGAAGGCTTTGAGCACTTTGACCAGAATCTCTTCTGGATCTTGTCCTCTCAAAACTGATAGGATATTGAGAAGAGCGGCTTCTTTGACGGCAGCATGAAGCACCTGTTGTAGTTCTCTCCGCACCAGCGCCTGATTTAGAGCCTTGTTTTATGACATTTTCCTGCAGAATATTTCATGAGCCATTTGCCAGTGTGTCCTCTCCTGCAGCTGTGATAGAAGGAAATGCCTGTCAAAGTCTGCCCAGGGATACCCACATGTCAGGCAAAAATGGCAGGGGGCGAAGTGACTTATGACAACCCTCGCTTTTTAGACATGTGAGCATGCCGAAGTCTTGGCTGGCCAGATCCCCAAAAGGATGGTGTTTGAGTTGCCACCCAAATTCTTGCTCCTGATAGGAAAATTAGTGGTGGCGTGTTGCCTGCCTGCATGTGCGTGTGTGTTCAATCATCTCCCACCCCCAGTGAGCCCTTTGTGTTGTTTGAGAAAGGGGTGGTGGTGGCAAAAGGCCCCTCCCCCCTCCAGCCAGATGCCAATCTTGTGCTGGCAACCCTACTGTTTGTGTCTACCTGGGGCTGTATTCTCCCAGCAACAAAATATTTCAATTTGCAAACTGAACCAGCCTCACAAAATCTATCAAATGCATCGGATGCATCTTCATTTTAATAACACACCCAGCCTAAAACAAACAAACAACTGACAGTATTGGGCTGGAGAATTGCCAAGCTGTCTTTGGCAAGCAGAATCCAGTAACTAGAGGGGTCCTGTTCCTGATTCATCTGAAGCTGGAGGGTGAGAAATTCAAAACAGACAAAAGGAAGCATTTCTTCACACAACACATAGTTAAATTGTGGAACTCCCTGCCCCAGG
Organism: Euleptes europaea; assembly: GCF_029931775.1. NCBI lineage: Eukaryota > Metazoa > Chordata > Lepidosauria > Squamata > Sphaerodactylidae > Euleptes > Euleptes europaea. Next base: position 1,101,792 of record NC_079317.1, read on the forward strand.
ATGTGGTGATGGCTGCCAACATGGAAGGCTTTAAGAGGGGAGTGGACATGTTCATGGAGGAGAGGGCTATCCATGGCTATACTAGTCAAAATGGATACTAGTCATGATGCATACCTATTCTCTCCAGGATCAGAGGAGCATGCCTGTTATATGAGGTGCTGTGGAACATAGGCAGGATGGTGCTGCTGCAGTCGTCTTGTTTGGAGGCTTCCTGGAGGCACCTGGTTGGCCCCTGTGTGAGCAGACTGCTGGACTTGATGGGCCTGGGTCTGATCCAGCAGGGCTTTTCTTATGTTTTTAGGTTCACATTCAGAGGCAGTCAACCTCTGAAAAGACAGGAGGTTGCAGTGGACAGAGTTGCAGACTCAGACTGGGGGATCCCAAGTTCAAATCCCTGCTCAGCCATGCAACTCTATGATTCTATGAATTCACTGGGTGACTTTAGATGAGGAGAGAGAAATAAAGCTCAGAGGCCCAGCAGCATAAATGGGAAATCAGTAGATCTTATTAGTGCCACAAAGGTCTGTGCGGTCTTTGTTTGTTAGAAGTGGAGGAAGATGCTGCGTTCAATCAAGGTGATTTTAATATCCTGGCTTCAAGTGTTATGGGGGCAGTGGCAGAAGGACCCTGGCAGAGAAGGAGGGTGTTGGCAGGAGCTGACCTCTGCCCAGTGCAAGAGGCAAAATATCGTAGGGCCATGAGATGGCTTGGATAGCAGGAAGGAGCTCTTTTCAGTGACAAATAGGGAAGGGGAAGGGAGGATGAGCTCAAATTCTCTGGAGAGGGGGGTTTGCAAGCCAGGATGGGCAGGGATCTTGACTCGCAGTTCTCTAAGGCTGTTCTGGAGAGGAGAGTGAGTCCAGCATAGAAGCCAGTACCTTCTGGTGCCAGGGCCCCCCAGGAATGGAGATCCTGCCCTTGGACAGGGCCAGAGCCAGGGATCCCCATGCCTTACGCCGGTCCTATGCTCAGGGCTCCCACAGGGAAAGCCCCATATTGCTAAATCAGTCAGTGTGACGCTTTAAAAACGGGCAAGAGATGTTCCTGGTAACTAACAGCTGACAGAAACCTGGCTTCAGCATTTTGTATCAGCCAAAGTAGGGCTGTCAATTCGGTTCGGCCCGAACTGAAAATCAGCCGAATTTCCCTTGATTTGGCGGTTTTTAGTTCGGACGGATCCGAACTCAAAACTGGCGGGCAACCGGGGGGGCCGAATTCAGTGAGTTCGGGAGTTCGGCGAATAAATCCGGCCAATTCGGGGCGGCAGTAAGCAGCATAACCGTCAGTAAGCAGCATTCTCCTCCCCCGGCCAATCGGTGGCCAAGCTGGGTCTTCTTCTGGCCAATCAGTCAGGATTGAGTGCTGGAGGAATCAGCTGATGTGTGGCCGGCCGGGGAAAGAGAGAGAGAGAGGGAAATCCTCATGTGTGTGTGAGGGGGTGCTTGTGCACATTCGCTCCTTTCCGTGGCTGCAGGGGGCGCATTTTTTGGGGTACCGACCCCAAACTTTCAGGGGATATTCAGACAGGTTTTTTTAAGAGACCACCCAAGTTTTGTAAACATTGGGTCAGGGGGTCCCGAGATATGGGCTGCCCCCCTTTTTTCTTTCCATGGCTGCAGAGGGCGCATTTTTGGGTGTGCTGACCCCAAACCTTCAGCGGAGCATCAGACTAGGCTTCTTAAGATACCCCCCAAGTTTTGTAAACATTGGGTCAGGGCCCCCCGAGATATGGGCTCCACCCCTTTTTCCTCTCCCCCCTTTTCCATTTTCGTGGCTGCAGGGGGCGCTTTTTTGGGGGTTCAGCCCCCAAACTTTTGTCATAGCTTCAGAGAATCCCTCTTAAGAGACCACCCAAGTTTTGTAAAGATGGGTTCAGTGGGGGCTGAAATATTGGCTCCCCCCCTTTCTCTTTCCATGGCTGCAGGGGGCGCATTTTTGGGTGTGCCGATCCCAGACTTTCGGCGGAGCTTCAGTCAAGGCTTTTTAAGAGACCACCCAAGTTTTGTAAACATTGGGTCAGGGCCCCCCGAGATATGGGCTTTCCCCTTTCCCCTATTGGGATGAATGGATCACCCTCGAGAGATGCATACATATGGATCTTATATTGGATACAAATGGAATCATATTGGATTACCCAGCCTCCCAGCCCCTCCTGCTGGAACAGAAGACAGCCACAGTAAGACCCCTTTGGGGGCTTTAATCTATATTTTTTCTTTTCTGTGTGTGTGTGTGGGGGGAAAGCAGAGTCTGTGTGTGTGTGTGGGGAGGGAGCAGTTTCTGTGGGTGGGGGGGGAAGCCAAAGGGGGCTTTTGCCGGTTCTGCCTGGGGTGTGTGTTCCCCCTCCAGTCTCTCTCTCCCTGGTTTGAGGGGGGGCTTCATTTTTATTCTTCAGGTTTTTCCTCATTCATAAGATCAGTTAGGTTATTGATGCTTGCTCAAAACTGGTTTTCAAATGGTGACTTAAAGAATGCATCTGCCTGGTCCCAAGTCCAATGCAAAAGGAGACATTCCACCCCCTCCTGCTCATTATGCATAGCTAGCTGCCTCTGTCCCTTTCCATGGTATGCAAACTCCCAGGTGTCAGGTGTTGCTATGCACTGTTGCAAAGGTTTTGCATTGCGTGCTTGTGTTGCTTTGCAGTTGTATTGTTTTGCAAAAGTCTTCACACCTGCCCCGCCCTTTGCATATTTGCAAAGGGGTTGCTCTGCAGTTGTGTTGCTTTGCAAAGTTCTTAGCACCTGCCCCGCCCTTGCTCTCATCAGCTGTTTGTCGGGCCGGGAGCTTGTGCGTGGGCGGCAAGCTCTGCGGAGAGATCCACATTAAGGGTGGGGGGGACCCCTTTCAGGGCCCATATCTCAGCCCCCCCTGACCCAATCTTTACAAAACTTGGGGAGTCTTTCAATATACGTCCTTTGAAGCTCTGCTGAAAGTTTGGGACCTCTAAGCCCAAAAATGCCCCCCCAGAGCCGCGGAAAGGCGCGGTTGTGTTTTTAATGGCTTTATTCGGCCGAATTTTTTTCCCGAACTTTGAATTCCCGCCGAATTGAACGGATCCGAAGTGGGGGAGTTCGGACTTCGGCACGTACCGAACCCACAAGGGCCAAATTCGGCCGAATCCGAACTGTACCGAATTTTTTTTTTTTGACAGCCCTAAGCCAAAGCATCCAAACACTCTGTAGGGTCGACCCCATGTAAACTACACTGCAGTAGTCAATCTGGATGTGATGAGAGTGTGGAGAACTGCGACCAGATTCTTCCTGCCCAAGGAAGGTCACAGCTGGCACGCCAAGGGGAGCAAGGCCAAGGCACAGAGGACATCGGAGGTGCCACCGGATACCAGAGACAAGGAATAAATCAGACGTCTGCCATGCTCCTGGGGGTGCCAACTCGGGGTTGGGAAATTCTTGCCTGAGAGAGTGGCATTTGGGAAAGGGGAGGAACTCAGCCAGGAGGTCAGGCCACAGAGTCCAAAGCTATTTCTTCCATAGGAAATAATCTCTGCAGTCTGAAGATCAGTTGTAATTCCAGGGGTACTCAAGGCCTCACCTGGAGCTCAGCCATCCTTGAGGCCCATACATTGCTCTTGTTTGCAGAAGAAGGCCAAAGAATCATAGAATCATAGAGTTGGAAGGGACCACCAGGGTCATTAAGTCCAACCCCCTGCACAATGCAGGAAATTCACAGCCACCTCCCCCACACACACCTAGTGACCAGAAGATGGCCAAGATGCCCTCCCTCTCATCATCCTCCTAAGGTCACAGAATCAGCATTGCTGACAGATGGCCTCACCTCCGAACCGCCTCCCCGGAGACACGGGGGCTCCTAGCATCAGCCCTTGAAGAAACGGCCATGGCAGGAAATCACTCTGGTCACCTTGGAGGGCCATTCTTCTGTCACTGATGAAAAAGCTAAAAAAAAATGGCCATGAGAAGCAGCCGAGTTTAATCTTGTATGGGACAGTGGTTTTATCACTGGCTGGATGATTCGTACCTGGCCTTTCCTGTGGGGTGATTAATCTACACAATAAAATCTACACAATTAAAAAAAACGACAAAGAGCCATAAGGCTGACGTGACAAGAAAATGGGAAAAGGCATCAGCCAGAAGACCAAAGAGTAAATAAAGGGCATCCCCCAAAGACCCTCCAAACCCAGTTCATCTCGGCGCCCTCAAAGCCCTCCTCATCAGACAAGTATTCCAGCACCACCCAACCCATCTAATTTCCTGCTCAATGAGCGCTGGACAGAGCTTCTGTTCCTCCTCTCTTGGTAGGCTTGCCAATTGCCCAGTATTGGCAAATCCACTGGACTGCCCGCTGACCCTCAGTAACCCCGGTAGTGATGCAGATGCTCTAGCACTCTCCCCCCAAAACTTGGTGGTTTCCATAGAGTTTTCAGAGAAGATTGATAGAGCATCCCCATAATAACAGCTCCTCCCCTCTCTTGGGTCTTGCGCTAGAATACCCCCATACATTTATAAAATATCCCTTGTTCATCCATCTGGAAAGCCAGTTACAGCTAATTTCTGCGCTCTCCTTCCCTTCCCCATCTAGTTTGGGTAACATATCAGCATCTTGAAATGGGCGTGGAAGCAAACTTGGGAGCCAGAATAGTTGGAACAAGACTGGAATGATACTATCCCTACAATCTACTCCAGTCAAAGTTGGCTACAGTGTTCTGCAGTATCCATCGTAACTTTGGGACACTCTTCAAGAGTATTCAGTTGCATACTGCTAACCCCACATTCAGTGCCCAAGTCACGAACAACAAACATCAGTACTTGACATTGGTTCTCCGACTGAATTCCATCCACTAGTCAACCATGTTCTGCAGCCACATTTCAAGCTGCAGTTCAAGGGAATCCAGATAAATCTGAGCTGTTAGCAAACCTTCTACATGCACACCTAGACAAAATGAGAGCTGTTTGCCAAATGATTCCCTGATTGTCCACTAACATGACAAAATACTTTTAAACAGATTAGATGAAGATCACAATAGAGGGGGCCATGCAGAAATTCCTATGATATTTATTTTTGGTCTGCATATAGCACAAATAGTAGAAAGTGTTTGTAATTCTTAAATGGTCTATTGTGACACAAAAACTGTGATTTAAACCCTCTTCTTCCCATGGGTTCCCATGTGCCCATGCACAGTCGCAAGCAGGTTAGCAGAAAAGTGCCCACAGCTAAGCTGGAAACTTGTTAGGTTCTCGGCAAGTCCACCAAAAACTGTTGAGGAAAGAAGGTCTTTACTCAGTAGCTGGGGAGAAATTCTCTCTCTTTAACGGATAAACTATCAAACTATTTGAAGCTTTGCAGAGTTTGTGCTTCTGCTAGAGAGTTTCTGTTGCTTCAAGAAGGGGGAAAATATTGATTTTCCAATATGTGTCAGAGATGAAACTCAACAGGACTGAAAGTCAGTTCTGCGGAAAGCAGAAAGGAGTTAGAGAGGGGAGCGGAAGAGAGGCCGAGGTGAAGAGCGAGTCTTTGAAACCCCTTTCCAGTGGGTTTCAGGCGTGCCAAAGCTTTGGTCCAAAGAAATGAAGAGAGGCCCTCATCTCCTAAGTCCCACTCCCATAGCCATCATTCCAGGCTGCTGAAGGCAGGGATCTCAGGGCACTTCATGCCCACGGGCGTTCTAAGCATGACTTAGTGGCATTCCTGGGGCTCTTCCCTTTAAGCCCGATTAAAAATCAGCCTTAAAGGGGAATCCACTAAGTTGCTTCGTGTGGGCATGCCCTCCCTCACCATTATGAGAAGGGGGCAAAACTCAGCTCCCCTTTCCAAACGACACTTGTCTTTCCACCTCCTGCCTTAACCTTTTCATTGAATCATAGACTTGGAAGGGACCGCCAGGGTCATCTAGTCCAACCCCCTGCACAATGCAGGAAATCCCAAACTATCTCCTCCCCACACCCCCAGTGACCCCTCACTCCATGCCCAGAAGATGGCCAAGATGCCCTCCCTCTCATGATCTGCCCAAGGTCACAGAATCAGCATTGTGGACAGATGGCCATCTAGCCTCTTCTTAAAAACCTCCAGGGAAGGAGAGCTCACCACCTCCCAAGGAAGACTATTCCACTGAGGAATTGCTCTAACTGTTAGAAAATTCATCCTAATGTCTAGACGGAAACTCTTTTGATTTAATTTTATCCCGTTGGTTCTGGTCCGACCTACTGGAGCAACAGAAAACAACTCGGCGCCATCCTCCATATGACAGCCCTTCAAGTACTTGAAGATGGTTATAAAGGGATGTTTCCTCTTCCATTGCCAAGCCACACTGCTAGGGTGCTGCATGGTTCACTGAGGAGAGGGAAGCAAGGCGATGGGGGTTCTGGGCCATTGGGGGTCTCGTCCTGACCTCACCAGTACACGGAAAGGAGGTGAAGCAGTGGGGAAGCCACAGGATGATTTCCAGAAAAAGAAATTTCACTCCCCATAATGACACAACATGCCATTGTATTCCCTATTACTATGCATAGGTGTGAAAGCTGGACATTGAAGAAAGCTGATAGGAAGAAAGTAGATTCCTTTGAAATGTGGTGTTGGAGGAGAGTGTTACGGATGCCAAAAAAACAAATCCGTGGGTTCTAGATCAAATCAAGCCAGAACTGACCCTAGAAACTAAAATGACTAAACTGAGGCTGTCGTACTTTGGTCACATTATGAGAAGACAAGAGTCACAGGAAAAGACCGCCATGCTAGGAAAAGTAGAAGGCAGCAGGAAAAGAGGAAGACCCAACAAGAGATGGACTCCATAAAGGAAGCCATAGCCCTCAATTTGCAAGAGCTGAGCAAGGCTGTCAAAGATAGAACATTTTGGAGGACATTGATTCATAGGGTCGCCATGAGTCGGAAGCGACTTGATGATGGCACTTAACACACACACAATGGCATGACAGGACTTCCACATGATTAGTGGTTTGTTTGCCATTTCAAATGATGTCCAGAGATTACCAAGTTCATTTGTGTTTGTGTTGGGGGCAATAAACATTGCATAGACCAGGGACCTATGCTGGCACATGCTCAGAACTAATGATGCTGACGTATTTATCTGGAAGGTTTGTTCCACTCTAAAATCCCCATGTTCCTTTCTTCCTTGTGCAAATCAAAGCAATACATCTTTTTTGTGCTATTTTGTTTATATCCCATTAAAATTAATACATTTTCAATGCTATTTTTTGCTTCAATTATATATTGAAGCAAAAATAGAATTGAAAATGTGATTGAAAAATGGTATTTAAATAACATGAAAGAAGCAAATGACTTAATTGGAACACTAGAAACAAAAATGGTTGGAAAGAAGAGCATGTGAAAAAGAAAGGGGGCAGGGAATATTCATATATCTCTACTCAGTGGCTAGTGGGAATTATAGTTTTCTGACCTTTCTGATGTGGTTGGGAGTCCACACCAACTAAAATCAACCCAAGTAGAAAGCCATGCTGGGGAAGTCTGAGAAAAGTAATGGTAGGCACTGTCCTGACCGGAAGGGCCCAAATCTCGTCAGACCTCGGAGGCTAAGCAGGGTCAGCCCTGGTTACTACTTGGATGGGAGACCACCATGGAAGACAGGGGTTGCTACGCAGAGGCAGGCAATGGCAAACCAAATCTTAATATCTCTTGCTTTGAAAATCCTACAGGTCACCATAAGTTGGTTGCGATTTAGAATTATAGAGATGGGAAGGGACCAAAAAGGCCATCTAGTCCAACCCCCTGCTCAGTGCAGGATCAGCTTAGAGCATCCCTGACAAGTGCTTGCCCAGCCTCTGCTTAAAGACTGCCCATGAGGGGGAGCTCACCACCTCCCTAGGTAGCCGACTCCACAGACAACTCTTACTGTAAAAAAACGTTTTCTAGTTTCCAGCCGGTACCTCTCTGCCCGCAATTTAAACCCGTTATTGCGAGTCCTCTCCTCTGCTGCCAACAGGAACAGCTCCCTGCCCACCTCCAAGTGACAGCCCTTCAAATACTTCAAGAGAGCAATCATGCCCCCCTCAACCTCCTCCAGACTGAACATTCCCAGATCCCTCAGCCTTTCCTCGTAGGGCTTGGTCTCCAGGCCCCCAATCATCCTCATCGCTCTCCTCTGTACCTGCTCGATTCTGTCCACATCCTTTTTGAAGTGAGGCCTCCAGAACTGCACACAATACTCCAGGTGTGGCCCGACCAATTTGGTGTACAGAGGATCTATGATATCATCATAGGCTTGATGGCACTTTCCATCCCCATTGGTATGCCCAGTTGAGAGCAGTCTTCTATTTGAAGAGGCATTCCCTGCAGCAGGTTATGGTGTCTGGACATGAGATCTTCCAGACTATTTGCAACTGCCTTTAGATTAGGGTTGCCTTGTCCCTCTTCATCACCAGCTGGAGGTTTTTGGGGCGGAGACTGAGGTGGGCAGGGTTTGGGGAGGGGAGGGACTTCAATGCCATAGAGTCCAATGGCCAAAGCGGCCATTTTCTCCAGGGGAACTGATCTCTATTGGCTGGAGATCAGTTGTAATAGCAGGAGATCTCCAGCTAGTACCTGTAGGTGGGCAACCCTAATTTAGAATGAGTCAGACCACAGGTCAGTCTAGTTCGATACCATCTCCCGGTGCCGGATTTACGTATAAGCTAAACAAGCTATAGCTTAGGGCCCCACTCTCTTGGGCCCCCCAAAAAAAATTAAAGGAAAAAAAACTGGATGTACATTAAGTTTGTTATGAATAAAAAATCATTTTAAGTTAGAGCTTAATAATTATTTCACTATTAATGTACTTCTTCTTAATTGTATTTCAGTTCAACAATTACTTTGATAAAATACATATTTTGTTATGTGCAAATGGCTTTAGATACCTATTAGGTCCATAAATTACCATATAGCATATATTCAACACAAAAAACAGCGACAATTTGTTGTTGGCAAAGGTTGACAGCTGGACATATAAAGGGCCCCATTAGCTTCAATAGCTTAGGGCCTCATCAAACCGAAATCCGGCCCTGCCATCTCCTTTGGGTGGCAGCAGCATATGAGCATCTCAGGGTGACCCCAGGGACTGAAGTAGTTACCAACTCCTGTTTGGGAAATTCCTGGAGATTTAAGGGTGGAGCTTGGGGTGGGCAAGGTTTGGGGAGGGGAGGGAGCTTAATGCCAGAGAGCCCACCCTCCAAAGCAGCCGTTTTTTCCAGGGGAACTGATCTCTGTTCTCTGGAGAGCACTTGTAATTCCAGGAGATCTCCAGGTCTCACCTGAAGGCTGGCAACCCTAGACTGCAGGTAAGACCCGCATGCAAAGTAGGTGCTCTGCCTCTAAGGTTGCCAGGTCCCTCTTCACCACTGGTGGGAGGTTTTGGAGGTGGAGCCTGAGGAGGGCGGGGTTTAGGGAGGGAAGGGACTCCTCTTCCTCATTCTCTGAACGGCTGCTGCTTAGGAACGTATGCCCAAGCACACTGGCACGGCTGGCTCTGCTCTTCTTGTCAACTCTCCCCAAGCTCTCTGTGTTTGTCAGCTTGCGGGTGCCAACGAGGATAATTTCGAGCTCCTGCCCGGGTGCCTCCAAATTGCATTCTTTCCTTCCGCAGCAGCTCGGAGGTGGTGACCTGGTGACAATTTATCTCTCTACAAACTGAAGCCCACTGTTTGCAAAGTGACGGGCGTTTTGCATATGTGAAGCAGCAGCCAGGCTCATCACAGGAACAGAAAGATTAATTGGTGCGCGCGGAGAACTAATATTATCCATTGATGGGGCTTAAGTAATGCCTATCAGTTATGTTCTCCTGGCTTTTTGACATCCTTTAATGCATTTTCTCCCCCACCCCCACCCACTGCCTCCCATATCTCACCCAACCACGCAGCCCAATAAATAACAGCCGGCTGGCACTGATGCCGCCGCAGCTGCCCGGCTGATTGATTGGATTCTTGGACGGCGCGATCCAGCCGAGCACTAAGTGTGGGACGACACATGTGCCCGTGCGAAGATCAATGGCAGGAACTTCATGGGTAGTCTGAAAAGTGTGGGGCCCCCTCCCCTGCCCCTCTCCTGCCACCATGAAATGTTTCAGGGATGGGTGCTGGGGGGGGATTTTCTATGGCAGCTCAGGCCCTCTGGCATGGTTGGCTCTGGGGGCACTTCCTCTGGGGAGCCCCTGGGAGAGGCTGCAGCTCAGCACAGACTGGGAAAGAGGTTGGGCTGCCAAGCAAAAGACTGATGTCACTGCCAGGTTATTTTTTTCCTGGATGTGACGTTACTAGTGTTGCCAGGTCCCTCTTTGCCACCGGCGGGAGGTTTTTGGGGCAGAGCCTGAGGAAGGCGGGGTTTGGGACGGGGAGGGACTTCAACGCCATAGAGTCCAGTTGCCAAAGCAGCCATTTTCTCCTGGTGAACCGATCTCTGTCGCCTGGAGATCAGTTGTAATAGTGGGAGGTCTCCAGCCACCACCTGGAGGTTGGCAACTCTACTGCTGAGGTGCCTCGCCTCACCAAACCCCGCCCTCGTCAGGCTCCACCCCCCAAATCTCCAGGTATTTCCCAGCCTGGAGCTGGGAACTCTACTTATGGAAACTCAGTAGGGTTTCCAAGGCAAGAGACTAACAGAAGTGGTTTCCCGTTGCCGTCCTCTGCGTAGCAATCCTGGACATCCCTGGTGCCGTCCCATCCAAGAACTTATGGGGCCACACCCTGCTTAGCTTCTGAGATCCAGGCCTTTTGGGACTCAGGGGGGCAGATTTAAGGAACAGTCCCTGTTTTCTTTTCCGCCTCCGCAACGCAAACACACAACCCAAGCAGAGTCTTTTAACGCCCCGTCCTTCTGTTTTCTGAAGCCGGGTTTAATGGCCCACATTGTTGGCCCAGAAAGCCGACTGTTAAATAAAGAAGGAAAGTGCAAAGCCATTAGTGCCATATTAATGATATGAGGCTGACCTTTACAAAGGACACGGAAAGAAAGCCCCGAGCCCTGCTGGAGGCAGCTGCTTTGCTACAGAAATCACACACACAAACATGCAATTACGGCTCCCTCGTTCCACGCCCAAAAGGAACCAGTTCAGCCTGGGCAAGCGGCGAAGAAGAGCCGTCCCAGCTGAGGACTGGGCTGAAAGGGGAGTGGAGGCGGCGGGACCACCCCACAGCCAGCGTAAGTACCCTCTTAGCACGGAAAAAGAGGCACTTACGCCGGCAGAGGGGCCAGGTCCGGCAGCGCCTGGGCACCGCAGGGCTGCACGCAGCTCCTTTGACGCAGAGTCTCTCTGGGACCTAATTCCTGGAAGAGAAATGTGGTGCCGGTATGGGGGGGGGGTGTTCCCAGGGACTAAGGTTGCCAGGTCCCTTTTTGGTTTTTGGTTTTGGGAGCGGAGCCTGAGGAGGGCGGGGTTAGGGGAGAGGAAGGACTTCAATGCCATAGAGTCCAATGGCCAAAGTGGCCATTTTTCTCCAGGGGAACTGATCTCTATTGGCTGGTGATCTCCAGCTACTACCTGGAAGTTGGCAACCCAACCAGGGGTGGAGCTGACTGTAGTCAACTTCCTAAGCCCCTCCAGCCTGGGAACACCCCCTCCAGCATTGCTATTTTCCCCATTTTTGTTTGTTTTTAAAAAGCCTTTTTTAGCCTTGCAGTGGCCAGGAAACCTCTTTGGAGGCGCCTCGGCCACGCCATCCCCAGCGGCTGCAAAGCTCAGGAATAGGGTTGCCAACCTCCAGGCACTAGCTGGAGAGATCTTCTATTACAACTGAACTCCAGCCGATTAGAGCTCAGTTCCCCTGGAGAAAATGGCCACTTTGGCCATTGGACTCTATGGCATAGAGGCCCGTCCCCAAACCCCGCCCTCCTCGGGGTCCACCCCAAAAACCTCCCACTGGTGGCGAAGAGGGACCTGGAAACCCTACTCAGGAATGAGCTGTTAGTACTGTAGTTATGGAGAGGAGAATTTCTTTTTTTGAAATCCACTTTTGTAGATATAGCCCTTGGTGCCGCTTATTCTCTTTTCTCTCTTCAAAGAGGGATTTCTCTTCCATTTCTCTTTGCATCTCTTCGAAGAGAAATCAACACACCCTTTTGTAACTTTATCTCCTGACGTTGCTTTAAGTTACACACCACAGGGCGGTGCTCTAGCAGGAGGATAGGAAGATTTGGGAAGACACAGTCTACCTCTGAGCGTCTGCAGAGTGAAACTGAAATTTTGAAGAACCTCCTTTTCTGAACCTCTTCTCTTCCGATTTCTCTTTGATGAAAATTGAATTTATTAGAAACTGGCTCCAAATTCCTTTTGAAAAGGATAAGTAAGGGATTGTCACTGTAAACAAACAATGATGCTGGGAAAAGTTGAATGCAGCAAGAAAAGAGGAAGACCCAACATAAGATGGATTGACTCAGTCAAGGAAGCCGCAGCCCTAAGTTTGCAAGACCTGAGCAAGGCAGTGGACAGGACATAGTGGAGGAAATTGATTCGTAGGGTCGCCATGGGTCGGAAGCAACCTGGCAGCACTTAACACACACAAGAAACACAAGGGATTGTAGGATTTCAGGGAGAAACAGGTTAAAAAAGAAATAAGAGAATTCTTCTTAACAATCCTAGAATGATCAGCAGATGGGCAGTTGTGTTTGTGGCATGCAGACATCGTTCAAGTCCACCTTTCTGGGGCTACACATGATTGCAAGGAGGGCTGCCAGCTCTGGGTTGGGAAATACACTGAGAATTTTGGGGCGGAGCCTGAGGAGGGTGGGGTTTGGGGAGAGGAGGGACTTAAGAGTCCAGTTGCCAAAGCGGCCATGGCAATGTAAATGTCAAAAGCAAGTAAATGTCATTAGCAGGCGTGATTGGATTAGGCGTGATATCAAGAGGGGTCGTAGGTGTGGAGAAATTAACAGGAATCTCAGATCTTCATTCAATCCAGGAGAATGCATAGTCTTTTACTTTATGCCATTTACTTGCTTTTGACATTTACATCGCCGTTGATTGTCTAATTCACTCTTCTCCACTTAAGGATAGATGGACCCACATTCTGAAGAAGTGAGCTGTGGCTCACAAAAGCTACCCTGCTGGAAATGTTGTCAGTCTTTAAAGTGCTACCGGACTCTTGCTCTTTTCTACTGCTACAGACAGACTAACACGGCTACCCGTCGTGATCTGTCTCTTAAAGATTCTGTACCTGTAGGACTGAAGCCTGCCCAGCTCAGCTCAGCTTTCTTACCCAACACAGAGACCAGTTTTAGGCTGCAGTCAGTATCTTTGTCATGGAGATGAGAATTCATAGTTTGTGGTTAAGCAGCTTTTGTCATCGTCATCAATGGACATTGCTGTGGAGAACGCCCTCGAAATGGAACGTCTCTTCTTGTCCAGTCCTTCTCACTTTCCCATTTAATGCATTGTGGCTTCAGGTACGGTGGCAACGAACAGTCTGGTTGTCTGCAATGCATTAGGGAATAGCCGGGGGTTCATTCAATCCGCTCCCCGCTGCAGGAAGATAAATTGCAATGATAAGGCACCCTGGACAACCTGCAATCTCGGGATTTCATTTTCGAGTGTGTGATTGTGTTGATAAAACAGCAGCCAAGTGGGAAAGAGGCTTGCGTCTGTGACGCTGTTACTCAAGAGAAATAGCAATTGAGATGATGGCTACTCTCATGTTAATTTTGGAATGGATGTCAACAAAATGAGAGTCACTTTATGTGTTATATTTCCCCTTGCCCCCACTGCTGGCTTCTGAAGGCTGCCATCCGCGACTTCCCCAAAATGAGCTAATACGCTGAATTCTCCTAGCATTTAGCTGTTATTTGAATTTTTACGATATTTCCAGTTATAGGTGTGCCTGGATGTCTAAGAACAACCGTTAAGTCTAGCTGATCAATACTTTACATAGCTGGATTCAAATTTATCAACAACATTTGGAGTTTTGAAAGGTTTCTTTAAAGCTAAATTTCAAAACCCACATTTAAAATGTTAAAAGTTTTGACATTTAGAAAACTCAGCGAAATGTTGGGTAGACTGAGCTTTTTGGGTTTGAGAGGAGGAACAGTCTAAGCTTCTCAGGGACAATCCTGATAACATTTGGGACACGGGGAATGAGTGAAATGGGGGCAAAGTCTAAAGGCAGCACCTGTGACCCACCTAGGAGCATATCAACAGAGAAGCAAGCCTCCAGGTGTATACCTGTAGCTGAATGAGGAACTTTTTGTACAAATGAGTATGCGTGCATATAGGTCCTGGGCCAGTCTGGTGGCTTGGAGTATGTGCACATATACAGTTAGATAATTATGGGGAGGGGCCGTGGCTCAGTGGGAGACAATCTGCTTGATATGCAGAAGGTCCCTGGTTCAATCCCTGGCATCTCCAGTTAAAGGAACCAGGCAAGTAGGTGATGAGATAAGATCTCTATGTGAGACCCTGGAGAGCCGCTGCTGGTCTGAGTAGACAATACTGACTTTGATGGACCAAGGGTCTGATTCAGTAGAAGGCAGCTTCATGTGTGTTCATGAGACTCAACCTCGTGATTTTGGGGAGGGGCTGTGTCCCAGTGGTAGAGCATCTGCTTGGCACGCAGAAGGTCCCAGGTTCAATCCCGGGCATCTCCAGTTAAAGGGACTAGGCAAGTAGGGGATGTGAAAGACCCCTGCCTGAGAGCCTGGAGAGCCACTGCTGGTCTGAGTAAACAATACTGACTTTGATGGACCCAGGGTCTGATTCAGTAGAAGACAGCTTCATGAGTGAATTCGCAGCAGTGTCCAGATGTGAAATGATACTTTATCTCATCTTTAGAAGAGAAACGTTTTATTTGTAGTCCACGAATGCTGAGAAGGCCCTGCTCTTGATGGCCCAGGTTAGTCTGGTCTTGTCAGATCTCAGAAGGTAAGCAGGGTCGGCCCTGGTTAGTACTTGGATGGGAGACCACCAAGGAAGCCCAGGGTCCCTACGCAGAGGCAGGCAATGACAAACCACCTCTGATAGTCTCTTGCCTTGAAAACCCTACAGGGTTGCCATAAGTCGGCTGCAACCTGACAGCACTTTACACACACACAGCGATGAGAGGCTAGTGTGACAGTCTTCCCAGCAGGACAAGGCTGCAGAATAAGCGCATCCAGGATTGCTGGGGGTGGTGGTGGTCTGGGGGTACAAAATTCCTGGGGCCAAGTCCGCCGGAGGGCCCCTTAAGCCAGTGTCATCCTATATTCAGAATGCATCTCAGTTTATTTTACCTCTAATGCAGGTTTGCACAGCGGCCACTAGGGGCGCAGGGAAGGCAAATCACAGTAAGCAGCAGCCGTTCTGTGTCTGCTCACCATGCCTTTCTGGAAAATTTGCTACAAGCAAGAACGGATCTTGGGGGTGTCTCTAGCGGGGGCACTTGCCCCTGGTGCAAGGAGAGGGGGGCACCAGCATGGGCATGGGGAGTGTGGGAATGGGCAAAAGGAGTATCGCTGTGCTGCGGCACAGGTGCAGCTGTCCGTCTGCGGCTCAGCTGGTGGACACACTGCCTGCCTGGCTGCTGCTTTCCCTCTGTTTTTGTTGGGGGGGGGGTGCGGCCACTGCACCCTTCCCACGCTCGGTGTGTTTCTCTCTGCCCTGGTGCCTGGCACACCCCTCCCTTCCTCTTCCCTGCCATGGGCACTCCTTCCCCCATCTCCATGCCTAGCTAGAAGAGGCAAAGACCTGCATATCCTGCTAAACTCTTCAACCAAGCCAGCAGTGCAGCAAGGCAAGACAAGCCAGCACAGCTGGTGGTTGTTGGAGTCATGGCCAGGCTGCAACCTCCTAAGAAGGTAGTTTTTTTTCCCCATCAGTCTGTTTCCCTCTTCCTTTCCTTTCCACCCAGTCATCTAGATCTTTCCTGTTAGTGTGCTGCAGAAAATAAAACATCCTTTCCTCTTTTCTTAATTTATTTTCTTCTTTTCAACACTTCCCCCTTCATTTTCTTCCTTTCTTGATATTGCCTTCATTTCTATTCCACCCCTTGTAAACCCACCCCCCTTTATTTGTCAGTCTTGGTCTCAACTCCTTCTCATCCATTCAGGTTGGCTACTTAGAATGTACTTAATAGTAGTATAGCGCCCAACCCTTTCTTGGTCTGTAGGCAGATGCTCTACCACTGAGCCATGGCTCAGCGAAGCCAGCTCTAAGCTCTGATGGAAGGTTTTTTTTTTTAGCAGCCCTTTAGTAAGTCAGAAGCACAGCTTGGTCTCCCAGATGGACGTCTTGCTGGTGTCACCTCATTGCATAACTTTTCTTGGCGCTTGCAGCAACTGGCCTGAAAGAGAAACCTCAGGCTGGCAGTTAAATCCGTCCAGCAAAGGATAGCATTTTGTCCACTGCACGGCAGTGACCTTTTTAATATTCTGGGCTTTGTTGGAGGAGCCACTTCCTCCATTCCCCAAAGGGTAGTGGGTTATGCTGGGTAATCACAGGACACGTAAAGAAAGCTCAGCTCTCAAATGCACCTTTATTGAAAAGGTCACAACACCGTTCTATCGCCTACTGCTATACACAACATTAACTTACGCAATATGTAGGCAGAAAACAGTCTAAGCTGCAAGGGCAATTTGGACGCCAAACTGGTTTTTGCTGTCCCTGGATATCAAACGTTATCGGGCATGGAGAAAGGGGTTTAAAGCAATCCGCATACAGCAGATCAAAACAGGGAAAAGAGTTTGGGAAAGTGCAAAGCACAAATAAGCAAGAGATTACAGTAAGAGCCACCCCCAAAGCATCCACAGACAGCCCTTTCCAATCCCACACAGGGGCCAAGACAGTCCATGCTGGAGCCCTCTGGAATCCAGCACTGTTCAGGGCAATTTTCATTCCACTTGAACCAATGTCTCCCTGAAATCCAACAATCCATTTATTTCCCTCTTTTTAGGGATCTGGAGTTTGTACTGAATAAATTCCAAGTTGATCAAAATGGAAATGCCCGTCTAGACATTAGGAAGAACTTTCTGACAGTTAGAGCGGTTCCTCAGTGGAACAGGCTTCCTCGGGAGGTGGTGGGCTCTCCTTCCCTGGAGGTTTTTAAGAAGAGGCTAGTTGGCCATCTGTCAGCAAGGCTGATTCTATGACCTTAGGCAGATCACGAGAGGGAGGGCACCTTGGCCATCTTCTGGGCATGGAGTAGTGGTCACTGGGTGTGTGTGTGTGGGGAGGTAGTTGTGAATTTCCTGCATTGTTCAGGGGGTTGGACTAGATGACCCTGGTGGTCCCTTCCAACTTTATGATTCTATGAAATCTGAAGAGAGGAGGCTCAGGAAGGAAGGGTGTGTAGAACTTCAGAATTCCACTCCGCAGGTGCTCAGAGGCAGACATTTTCTTCCCACACCTTCCTATCCTCTTTCTACAGCACCACCCTGTGGTAGAGGTGTAACAGAAAATTACAAAGAGAAATTCCTCTCTTAAAAAAGAATAAGAATGGTTATATCTAAACAAAAAAAAGAGAGGTGAATTTCAGAAAAAAGAAATCCCAGTTCCCATAGCAACGCTACTGGGATCTCCTCTTCACTGGGGCTTCTCCTCACAGCTGCCAATCATCTTTCCATTCCACCCTGAAGGATGCAAAACTGCAGCTGTGTGCCCCACCCCATGTTTAGCTGCATCTCCCCCACTTCTTTCAACTCTTCTCCATCAAAGACTTTGTGGCGGATCATTAAGAATGCTCAAGGTCCAGCAACTGCGCACGAGGAACCATAAATAATTCTTGGCTGAATCCCCCACGATGTCTCCATAAAAACTTCTAAGCTCTTCTCAGTGACATTCACTTGAAGAGCTGTGTGTGTGAAGTTTGAAGTTCAGAGGGAGATGAAATCTTTCTAAGCCACTGACTCATGAAGTGATAACTAAGGCAAAGGCCGGCAGTTGACTAGATTATCAAAACCCCATCTCGGCGGAAGAATATTAACACCCTGAAATTTGTAGTTTGTTTAATGTCTGGCATTTTTCAAATCAAGGAGAGGCTTTGCACAGATCATTAGCATCCCCAGCTCGGAAAACAACAGCCTCAGATATGTGCTCGTGCTCCTGAGGAAGCGACTTAAATGGAAAAGGAGCTTGCTTTGGGTCTAATAAGTTTGCACTTGCTGTAGGCAGGCTCCAGACATCCTTCAGATGAATTCATTCATCTCTCTTAGATGGCGTGTTTGTGTATGTCTGTGTATTCAGGCAACAGCTGTGCACAGATAATATTTGAACGTTGGGTTTGGCTGGAGCTGCAGTTCTGAAGAGGAAGCTGAAGACAGAAGCCGCTGCAGCCAGGCAAGGCTTGCACAGTTCTGCATGAGTGGAAATTAGATACCGGAGCCAGAAACACTGGAAGCGGGGAAGACTCGTGGTTGAGAGAGAAGCCACCAGGCAGGAGCTGGAGTGACATTTGCCCCTCCTTCACTCTCTGGGAAATTCTCCACTATGGATTTGAAGAAGAAAAAGAAGAGTTGGTTTTGATATGCTGACTTTCTCTACCACTTAAGGGAGAATCAAACCAGCTTACAATGACCTTCCCTCCCCCTCCGCACAACAGACACCCTGTGAGGAAGGTGGGGCTGAGAGAGATGTAACTTGCCCAAGGTCACCCATCTGGCTTCATGTGGAGGAGTGGGGAAACAAATCCAGTTCCCCAGATTAGCCTCCGCCGCTCATGTGGAGGAGTGGGGAATCAAACCCGGTTCACCAGATTAGAGTCCACCGCTCCAAACCACCACTCTTAACCACTACACCACGCTGGCTTGCATGGTGTAGGGTGAAAAACGTGGACCTTCTGGAAGTATTCGATATGCAGCCTCAGCATTGTACATTGAAGGATTTTGCCCATGCAAACTGATAAAACACAGTAAATAAAGGGCCTTGATGTGCTTGACAGTGACTCACATCAAGATTCTTTTTTGTGGTTTGAAATGTCACTAATTCATGTGTGTGTGCATCACTACAACACTTCAGACGAAGAATCCTGACACAATTGACATCTGACAGCAATGCTGATCCTGTGAACTTAGGCAGATCATGAAAGGAAGGGCAGGAAGGGTTGTGTCTTGGCCATCTTCTGGTCACTGGGGGTGTGGGGGGGAGGTAGTAGTGAATTTCCTGCATTGTGCAGGGGGTTGGACTTGATGACCCTGGTGGTTCCTTCCAACTCTATGATTCTATGATTCTATGGTGAGGGCTGTTCAATGGTGGAATGAGCTGCCTCGGAGGGTGGTGGAGTCCCAGTCTTTGGAGGTCTTTAAGCAGAGGTTGGATGGCCATCTGTCGGGAGTGCTTTGATTGTGGGATCCTGCATGGCGGGGGGTTGGACTGAATGGCCCTTGTGGTCTCTTTCAACCTTGTGAACTTGTGTCAGGGTTTGCCTCTTGGGCCCTTTCTTGCATGCCCAGGGTAGTGTGGATTGCCACTTTGGGATCAGGAAGCAATTTCCCTCTAGGCCAGATTGGCCAGGGATCCTGGGGGAATTTTTTTTTTATTATTTGGCCATCTTCTGGGCATGGAGTAGGGGTAACTGGGGATGTGGGGTGGAGGAATTTGCGAAAATCCTGCATTGTGCAGGGGGTTAGACTAGATGATCTTGGTGGTCCCTTCCAACTCTATGATTCTACAATTCTCCAACTAGGGTTCCCAGTCTTCAGGAGGTAGCTTGAGATCTTTCGCCATTACAACTGATCTCTAGACAACTGAGATCAGTTCATCTTGAGAAAATGACTGCTTTGTAAGGTGAATATTGCATTATACCCTATTGAAGTCCCTTCCCTCCTATTGAAGTCCCTCCTCAGGCTCCTCCCCCCAAAATCTCCAGGTATTTCCATATCCAGAGCTGGCAATCCTAAAGATAACTGGCCAAGTCTTCTTTACCTGGGCTGGATGACTTCATCTTGAAGGACTAGGGAAATCTCTCCTCCAGCAGGAGGTATGAATCGTCTCAGCCAGCAAGACACTCCGGGGCTCCTGGCCAAGCTTAATCAGCAGTGAGAAGCCAGAATCAAAATGAAATGAAGCCGCTGGAAGCTGCAGCGAGACCCTACTCTAGAATGAGCTCTAGAAATTCTCTTGGTCGAACTGGAATTCAGGAGGAAGGGATAGTGGGGCACAACAAGCCCATGGAAAGGAAACGGGAGAGAATGGGGAGTCCTCACATCTCAGGGCTGAACAAATCAGGCAAGACTGACAGCAGGGGGTTGGTCTAGATGGCCTGTATGACCCCTTCCAACTCTGCGATTCTCGAACTGCTGACTTTCCCTCGTAGTCAAAACATTTTAGATTAACTTCATTCAGTCTGATATCCAGCTGGTACTTCTCCACCTGTAATTTAAACCCATTGTTGTGAGTCTTATCATCTGCTGCCAACAGGGACAGTTGCCTGCCCACCTCTGAAAGACCTTCAAATACTTGATGAGAGCAATCCTGTCCCCCCCTCAACCTCCTCTTCTCCCAACTAAACATTCCCAGCTCCTGATCTTCCTCGTCGCTCTCCTCTGCACCCGCTCAATTCTGTCCACATCCTTTTTGAAGTGAGGCCTCCAGAACTGCACCCAATACTCCAGGTGCGGCCTGACCAATGCAGTGTACAAGCGGAACTATGACATCTTGCGATTTGGATGTTATGCCTCTGTTGATGCACCCCCAAGATTGCATTAGCTTTTTTTGTCACTGCATCACACTGGCTGCTCATATTTAACTTATGGTCCACCCGTACCCCAAGGTCTTGTTCACACACACTGCTAATAGGGTTGCCAACCTTCAGGTACTATCTGGGGATCTCCTGCTGTTACAACTGATCTCCTGCCGATAGAGATCAGTTCACCTGGAGAAAATGGCCACTTTGGCCGTTAGACTCTATGGCACTGAAGTCCCTCTCTTCCCCAAATCCCACCCTCTTCAGGCTCCACCGCAAAAACCACCCGCCGGTGGTGAAGAGGGACCTGGCAACCCTGCTACCCAGATCCTTAAAACGGCAACTGTAAAAGCGGCTGGTGTTATTATTAGCCAAATAGAACAGTGGTGGCAGGGAGGGGGAAGAGGAGCGGAGGCTGAGTGGGAGAAAGAGCAACTTGCAAAAAGCTGCCTCCTGGGCTGGCAGAGATCTTTGCCCCCACTCTTTTGCTCTGCACCGAAACCTTTTCATATTGAACTGCAATGAGGTTCAGAACTTCATGCCAGGCTCGGGATGAGATCGCTCACCCGCGGGCCCTAAAAGGAGGGCCTATTTCTTTGAATTATTATTATTATTATTATTATTATTATTATTATTTATTGTTTTCATAGTGGATGGATTACATTGTTTCAATATTACAGCAAAAAAAAAAAGAAAAAATAGTATACAGTATTATATAGTAAAAGAAAAATAATGCTTGGCTTACCCATTGCCTCCACTTTATACCCCTCCACCCCCCATCAGCCCCCTTCACCTGTGAGCGACTCCCGTTGATTAATCTCTTAGCCTAGGGAGAGCCTAGAAAATAGGCACACTTGCGGAGTCACCTTTCCTTGGCAAGTCCAAGCATTGCTCTCAGAGGAAACTGTGGCAATTTGATTAGAGAGGCTTCATTTCAACAGGCTTCCTGTCATGTTTTCAGACTACTGGGAGAGCTGCCCAAATCCAGGCTAGTCAATTATTTAAGGTATTTATTTATCACAAATTAAAACAGAACCTGAACGTTTTGAGAACGAAGGAAAATGTTTGTGATTTCACTCTGATGCGCCAGCCCCTCTGCGGCGGCAGAGCCTCTGGAAAAGACTGGCCTAGTTGTGGCAGAAAAGAGAAGGGCGGCGTGGCACTCTTGGGTTGCAGCCCTGGATCATGGAACTGCTTCTGGGATGCCTCCTCCCCACCCCCCTCAAAAAGCCTTTGGCATCCATCCCCCAACCCAAGGAAGAGGTATTGTTGGCAGCTCTGGCAGCTCTCTTGACACTTGGGTCCCTCCCTGCCCTACCTCTGGGATATAGGGTTGCCCTCCCACTGGGATATTGGGCCCGGAGGTCTTCCAGAATCACAACTGGTGTGCCAACTACAGAGATCAGCTCCCCTGGAGGCAATGGCTGCTTGGGAGGGGGGACTCTATGGCATTCTACCTTGCTGAGGTCCCTCCCCTCCTCAACCCCCCCTTCCCAGGCTCAGCCCCCAAATCTCCAGGAATTTCCCTACCCAGAGATGGCAGCTCTGCTGGGACCTGCCTTTGGCGCTCAATGGGCTGCCAAACTCTGCACATGGCCATGGGCACGGATGATGTTTTATCATACAAGTGTATCCACAAATACTTCCACATTCCTTAGAAAGTAATACTGTGCCTTTGTATATTCGCAAATGACAATGCACAATTTTTGCTTGTTAGTGAGAGGGAGGGCAGGAAGGGATGCGTCAGTGTTAAGAGTTGTTCGACAGTGGAATCGGCTGCCTAGGGAGGCGGTGAGCTCCCCCCTCACCGGCAGTCTTCAAGCAGAGGCTGGACAAGCACTTGTCAGGGATGCTCTAGGGCGGCTGATCCTGCTTTGAGCAGGGGGCAGGACTAGATGGCCTCTAGGGACACTTCCAACTCTATGATTCTATGATTCTAGTGATTGGCTCTCATGGCCCTTTCTTACATGTCCAGGAAAATGCCCATCACCATTTTGGGGTTATAAGAACATAAGAAAGCAATTTTCCTCCAGACCAGTTTGGCTAGGGATCCTGGAGGTTGGGTTGGGTTTTTTTTTTTTTTTTTTTTGCCATCTTCTGGGCATGGAGTAGGAGTCTCTCTCTCTGTGTGTGTGGGGGGGAAGTAGTTGTGAATTTCCTGCATTTTGCAAAAGGTTGGACTAGATGACCCTGGTGGCCCCTTCTATGATTTCTATATTTCATATTAGGTTTTTAGCAAAATAAAACAGAAACCTAGTGGCACCGAAAGATTAGCAGCCTTTATTCTGGCATGAGCATTCATGAATCAGAGCTAGGGATGCCAACCTCCAGATGCGATCTGGTGAACCCCCGGAATTACAGCTCATGTCCAGACTACAGAGATCTGTTCCCCTGGACCAAATGGATTCTTTGGGGGGTGAGGTGAGGTCCCTCCCCTCCCCAGGCTCCATCCCCAAATCTCCAGGAGTTTTCCAACCCTACCCCCTACATCCCCCACCAGGGGGGGACCTGACACCCCTAACCAGAGCTCCCTTCTGCATATTGGAGGGATGCATAATCCCTTTTCAAAAGCAAAAAAAAAAAAAAAGCAAAATGATTTCCTTCTAATATGTGTCTGCAGAGGGGAGCTCCGACTCATGAAAGCTCCTGCTGGAATAAAGGCAGTTAGTCTTTAAGGTGATTTTATACACACACACACAGTCTTTCAGGTGAACCTTTGATTTGGCCAAGCTATTGAACATTTGCCGGCCTGCTGCTCAGATGAGTTCCCCATTCAAACACCTGGCAGGCTGCTCCTGCGCATAATTCCGGGCTATTGTGCATCCGACTCCTTTCCCATACTGCGAAAGTGACTTTATGCGCACCTGTTGCCATAGCCACAAATATGTGCCTGTGGTTTTCCCGTCCCCAAGTCCTGGTGATTCGTTCATTGCCTCCCTCATAATGAGCAGCAGGTAAGGCTGTTTGCCCAAATACGAATGACGGGAGCCACCCATAAACTCAATGCCGAAGAGCCTTCGGATCCCCCACGGATGTTTCCCAGGGCCCAGTCTGGCCTCCCAGAATATGTTGGCTGTCTCAGCCGAGGGCCGGGGTGTGTTCACCTGCTTGCCTCATGGAATGCTTTTAAAACCTTCTGGCTCCTTTCGGGTCTGTGTTCTCTTACCCGTTCCCAGCAGAAGCCTCCACCAGTGGGGGATTTTCCATTTCAGCTATCAAAAGGCCCCTTTTGTGGAGGCGAGGCATGAAAGGCAATTGAAACGTATTATAAGCAGTTGCCTTCCATTTCTTTAGCCTCATTTGTCAGGTTCCCTGCAAACATCTTCCTGGCTCTCGATTCGTGGATATTTTCGGGAGGGAAGGAGCCGTTTGCAGCAGCTACGTGCCAATTATCGGCATCGGCATTCCCCCCAGCGAGGCTCACATGCTGCTTAATGAGCCAAAGGCCCCCCACAAGCATCCGAGCAGAGCAGCGCAAGGGCTGTATATGTGGATGAGAGTGCTTGAAGGACCGCCTCCTGCAGCTGTCGTTCAAATCTCCCTCCCAAGCCCTGCAACCTGGTAGGGTTGCCAACCTCCAGGTACTAGCTGGCGATCTCCTGCTATTACAACTGATCTCCAGCCGGTAGAGATCAGTTCACCTGGATAAAATAGCTGCTTTGGCAATTGTACTATATGGCATTGAAGTCCATCCCCTCCCCAAACCCCACCCTCCTCAGGCCCCACCCCAAAAGCCTCCCGCTGGTGGTGAAGAGGGACCTGGCAACCCTACCTGCAGCCTGAGTCCCTCTCATGGAAGAGCTGTCAGAGGGCCAAAATTAGGGTTGCCAGGTGGGGCTTAGCAGCTGGTGAGAGAACGTAGCCACAGTGGGGGCCCTCACCAGCAATGTAAGGACATCCCCGTATCATGGGTCAGCCTCCTGGGGCTTCCTGAGACGACAAAGACCTTGAAGCTCAAGGGTATGAAATAGAGGAGCAGCAGCAGACTAAGCAGCCGCAGGCTGAGGAGCTCAGGCAGACAGGTCCTCCCCGTGTCTGCAGCCACCCAGCACAGGAGACTCACCTGTGTCAGAGGTCCAGTCACAGACGGTGTAACCAGAAAGCTCCCCAAAGCCACTGGAGCAGAGGCGTAAGAGACTCAGGGCACAGCTACATGAGCAAAGAAGGAGTGCTAGACTGCAGGCCCAGCGAGGAGCACTCCCTGCTGACAATGATAAGATTAATGAGCTTCATCAGGCAGGGAATGCTGAGATGGGATAACAAGCAACAGCTGGTTTCCCCCAAGCCTACTTAAATCATCAAGTAAGCTTGGCTGTTGTGCAAGCAATTCATCACTAACCTCCCTGTGTATTGGCCTTGTCTCTCAGGTTGTGGCTGGAAATCTCCAGCCATTACATCTGATCTCCAGGTGACAAGAGGTCAGTTCACCTGGAGAATATGGCCACTTTGGAAGGTGAACTCTATGGCATTACACCCCACTGAAGTCCCTCCCCTCCCCAAACCCCACCCTCCTCAGACTCCACCCCCAAAATCTCCAGGTATTTCCAGACCCAGAGCTGGCAACCCTAGCTTAGACTGGAGTAACTCTACACAGAATTGCAGTTAGTCGCTTTCTTTGCTTAGGGTTTTCCAATAAGCTGCTTAATTTGTCTCAGTAACACCACGGGGTCTGTTGTCTCTTCCAACTAGAATTCCTTAGCATTCCTTAGTATTAGTATTGGGGTAATATTTGTGTGTAGTAGCAGAGGCCTCCTGTTTAAGGAGGCCTAATTAATGAGGTAATTGTACAGCTGTGAGAGACTATCCTCGGCCCGCGTAGCTGTCCTGTGCTCGGTTTATTGTTCGGTGTTAATTAACATTAAAAAATCATGACCAGTCAGTGCTAACAAACCGAGAGCAGAAGTCCGCTCAGGGCCGGCGTCAGCTGTCTCTGGCCATCCTTGGCTTGTGGAAAATCCAGTACATAAATTCCCAGGAGCAGAGACCCCTCCCCAAGGAGAAGGGTGGGTTGGGGCTAGCAGAGCAGGAATCTCCCCATGTCAGTTGGGGCGCAGACCACCCAACGTAGGGTTGCCCGGTCTTTCTTTGCCACTGGTGGGAGGTCTGTGGGGCGGAGCCTGTGGAGGGAGGGGTTTGAGGAGGGGAGGGACTTCAATGCCCTAGAGTCCAATGGCCAAAGTGGCCATTTACTCCCGGTGAACTGATCTCTATCGGCTGGAGATCGGTTGTGTCCCCCTTTGCAGGTCCCACAGCAACAGCTACGGCATGCAAGAGAGCTGCACTGGGTTCTCTTTGGGGATAAAAGCAGGGTATAAATGAAGGGAAAAAAGAAAGGCACAGAAATGGGACAGACTGGTTTCCTCCCTGGGCAGGCCCACCCAATGGTCGGTCACCTCAGTGTGGCCCTTGGAACAAAACGTTTGGATGCCCTTGCAGTTAGGGTTGCCAGGTTCGGGTTGGGAAATAGCTGGAGATTTTGGGGGCGAAGCCTGAGGAGGGCAAGGTTTGGGGAGGGGAGGGACTTCAGTGGAGTATAATGCCATAGAGTCCACCTTCCAAAGTGGCCATTTTCTCTAGGTGAACTGATCCCTGGTCCCTGTCACCTAGAGATCGGTTGTAATAGAGGAAGATCTCCAGCCACTACCTGGAGGTTGGCAACCCTGCTTGCAGCAAGCTTTGGAAGGTCGGTGCCAAGCAGTTTCCCTGGGTGCCACTGGCTCTGGATGAAGCCTTCTTCTTCGCCGCTGTTTGTCTCCAATGGTCTCCTGACAGACCCATTAATTTGGCGGATTGCATTTTATATTTTTTTCAGATTGCATTTGATCTCTTCACTGTGGAATTCCACATTTCTGGGCACAGTTAAACCCTCTTCATATTGACCAGAAGAAATGATTTGCTATCACAGTTAGTTCCCTGCGAAAGAAAGGGGCTGTTTTCGGAATCCGGGAGAAGGATCTCTCTCTCTCTCTCTCTCTCTCTCTCTCTCTCTCTTGTTAAGGTCCCACGTTTATCTGTTCCTAATCAGAATCGTTTTTTGGTCATGAGAAGCAAGGGGATGAGATGCTGGGAGTCCTCTGTGGAGAAGGCCTCTGAATGAGGCACTGGAGAAGCGGGCTGAAGAGGTTGATTTTGACAGCCACTAATCCATACAAAGAATGCTAGCAGGTGGAACTAGGTGGTCCCTCCTGTTTCTCTCGGTGGCCCGGCACTTCTTAAAGGGCTGACTTTCTTACCCAGCTGCTGTGAACAAGAGACGCATAGGGTTGCCAGGTCCCTCTTCGCCACCGGCAGGAGGTTTTTGGGGGGCGGAGCCTGAGGAGGGCGAGGTTTGGGAAGGGGAGGGACTTCAATGCCATAGAGTCCAATGGCCAAAGCGGCCATTTTCTCCAGGGGAGCTGATGTCTATCGGCTGGAGATCAGTTGAAATAGCAGGAGATCGCCTGCTACTACCTGGAGGTTGGCAACCCTACATAGAGTCCAATTGCCAAAGCAGCCATTTTCTCCAGGTGAAGTGATCTCTATTGGCTGGAGATCAGTTGTAATAGCTGTAATCTCCAGCCATAGGGTTGCCAGGTCCCTCTTCTCAACCGGCGGGAGATTTTGGGGCAGAGCCTGAAGAGGGCAGGGTTTGGGGACAGGAGGGACTTCAATGCCATAGAGTTCAATTGCCAAAGCGGCCATTTTTCTCCAGGAGATCTGATCTCTATCGGCTGGAGATCAGCTGTAATAGCAGGAGATCTACTGCTACTACCTGGCAGTTGGCAACCCTATCCAGCCATCACCTGGAGGTTGGGAACCCTAGGCTGGCAACCCTCATTAGTCTGATCTGGCAGAGCTCTTCTTGTATTTTGACAAACCCAAGTAAAATGAAGATGGATTTCTTGTTTCTCCTTTAGCCTTTTGCCCACCAGCTAGTTGAGTGAGCGGCATTTCTCGGGGCCAGCCTGCCCACCGCTTGTGGCCGACGCTCTGGGGCTGTCTGTGGGTCCGGCATCGTGACTTTTCCTGGGGAGGGGGATTGTACTTGCAGCTGAGGCTGCGCTTGTAAGACCCGGCCCGCTCATGTAGCGAGGCTCTGGAAGGGGAGGGCTGCTCTGTCTCTGTGCTCCCATTAATCTGGAGGCTACCTGGCCGGGCCCACCCCCCACCTCCTCCACAGCCAGCCTCCATCCCTCATGGACGAATGCAAACCAGCTTCAAACAGTCATTGGAAGTAGTAAAGCATGCTTACAGGTGGCTGGAAGAAAGCAGGGCAGATGGTCCTCAAAACCCCATGGGGACCGTTGGATTGTTTATCGGCTTGATTTGCATTGACTTAAAAAGGCCTTATTAAATTCCGAGATTTCAACTCCAGACAAAGAGGAAACTTTTGTCTGGTTGCTGAAGAACTCTTGTTAAAATCCTGCCGAGCAAGGTTTCTCAGGATGGGCTGTACCTGCCAAGACTGCCCTTTTCACCAGCCACCTGCCACTTCATTGTTTCTTGGCACGCTGAAGCACCGAAATCACTTGGTTCAGGAAAGGGAGCCTCTCCACTTAGGGTATTATAAGAACATATGAAAGGCCTTGCTGGATCAGACCAAGGCCCATCGAGTCCAGCAGTCTGTTCACACAGGGGCCAAGCAGGTGCCTCTAGGAAGCCCCACCAACAAGTCGACTGCAATAGCACCATCCTGCCTGCGTTCCACAGCACCTAACATAACAGGCATGATCCTCTGATCCTGGAGAGAATAGGTATTGCCTCATGACTAGTATTCATTTGGACTAGTAGCCATGGATAGCCCTCTCCTCCATGAACATGTCCACTCCCCTCTTAAAGCCCTCCAAGTTGGCAGCCATCACCACATTTTGGGGCAGGGAGTTCCACAATTTAACTATGCGTCGTGTGAAGAAATATTTGCTTTTACCTGTTTTGAATCTTTCACCCTCCGGCTTCAACAGATGAGCCCAGGTTCTGGTATTATGAAAGAAGGATAAAAGCTTCTCCTTGTCCACTCTGTCCACACCGTGCATAATTTTATAGACCTCAATCATATCTTCCCTTAACTGCCTTCTTTCCAAGCTAAACAATCCTAAATGTTTTAACCGCTTCTCAAAGGGCAGTTGCTCTAGCCCCCTGATCATTTTTGGTTTCTCTTTTCTGCACTTTTTAAAGTGTGGTGACCAGAACTGTACACAGCATTTCAAGTGTGGTCTCACCATAGAGTTGTACAAGTTTTATTCTCTATTCCTTATCTAATAGTGGCCAGCATAGAATTTGCCTTTTTCTCAGCAGCCGCACACTGGGTTGACATCTTCATTGAGCTATCCACTACCACCCCAAGATCCCTTTCTTGGTCTGTCGCTGCGAGCACAGATCCCATCAGTGTATATGTGAAGCTGGGATTTTTTGCCCCAATATGCATCACTTTACACATGCTCACACTGAATCTCATTTGCCATTTTAATGCCCATTCTTCCAGTTTGTAGAGATCCTTTTGGGGCTCTTCACAGTCCAATTTTATTCTAACCACCCAAAATAATTTGGTGCCATCTGCAAACTTGGCCACCTCGCTGTTCATCCCCAACTCCAGGTCACTGATGAACAGGTTGAAAAGCACCAGTCCCAACACACATCCCTGAGGCACCCCACTGCTCACATCCCTCAATTGTGAGAACTGACCATTGATTACTACTCTCTGCTTCCTATTTTTCATCCATCTCTCAATCCATAAGAGGACTTGTCCTCTTATCCCATGACTGTGAGGTTTGCCTAGCAGTCTTTGGTGGGGGACTTTGTCAAAAACTTTTTGGAAATCCAAATACGCAATGTCCACAGGCTCATTCCTGTCCGCATGCTTATTGACACTAATAGGTTAGTGAGACAGGTCCTACCGTTACAGAAGCCATGTTGGGTTTTGCTCTGCAGGCCTTAACCTTCTATATGCTTGACAATTCTATCTTTAATAATGCTTTCCATCAATTTACCCAGAACAGACGTTAAGCTAACTGCCTGTAATTTCCTGGGACCCCCATGGAACCATTTTTAAAAATAAATGGGTGTTAAGTACATTGGCCAATTCTTATTATTGGTCTTGATGTTTTTAGTGATATGTCCTTCAAAAAATGTTTCTAATGGTTTGCTTGCATTTCCTTTGTGTCAGTTTGTGTTTGCTTTTGCTTGCCTCTTTTGGGCAATCCGTCCATTTTCTGAAGGAAGCCCTTTTTTCTCTAATACCTTCCTTCAACTTACCTGTTCGCCATGGCTGTTAACCCTCACAGATAGTCTCTTTCGAGATGGGAGAATTAGCTTTATATACGCTTAGTGAGAGGGAGGGGAATCAAATCTTTTCTCCAATTTTTACAGGTATGAGCACACCAACGAAAAATACCTTTAAATAAGAAGGCTTTTATAATTTTAAGGAGCTTTATTGAAAGAGTAATTTTAAGCATACAAACATACACCAGAATCACACACGCGAAACATGCAAGAACCTAAGAAATAAAAGATAATGCTGCTGCAGTCGTCTTGCTTGTGGGCTTCCTGGAGGCCGCTGGTTGGCCACTGTGTGAACAGACTGCTGGACTTGATGGGCCTGGCTCTGATCCAGCAGGGCTTTTCTGATGTTCTTATGAGCATACCTATTATATTAGGTGCTGTGGAACACAGGCAGGACAATGCTGCTGGAGTCTTCTTGCTTGTGGTCTTCTTGGAGGCACCTGGTTGACCACTGTGTGAACAGACTGCTGGACTTGATGGGCCTGGGTCTCATCCAGCAGGGCTTTTCATGTGTTCTCATGTACACTGCTTCTCATGAGGTACGTGGGCTAATCTGCACTAGCAAAACGAACCGGTGACCCATTCAAGTGTTAGACTAAGGATTTCATCAAGCCCAGAGGCCGACAGAACTAAAATTCAGGCCTAACACATTGGTAAGAATTTTTTCTGTCCGTTTGGAAAATGCTGGCAGAGATTCCAGGACATAGATTCTATTGATTTTGGGCCTTTGGGTCTTGGTGTTTGCTCTGTATCTGACCCGGGAAAAGCTTGTTCTGTTTGTAGCAGTTCTGGGCAGGGACCCCAGACTATTGCTGGCGCCGAACAAGGTCAGAAGTCAGAGCAGCCCAGAACAGTTGAGGCAAGAGAGATGCAAATGCCCCAGGTTGGGGAGAAAGAGAGACAAAGCACCGATGAGACAGGAAGCATTTTGGTGGTGGTTTTTTATAGAAATGAACCATGCTGTCTTCAAGAGGGGGAAAATCTCACTTGCATCACTGTTGGGCCTGAGGGTTTAAGGACTGAAGTAATCGAATGACGATGAGTTAAGTCAGGCTGGGGGCTGGGGAGTCAGGGAACTGAGAGAGATAGAGAAGGTTGGCGAGGGGTCTTTCTGTAGGGTTGCCAGGTCCCTCTTAGCTACCAGCGGGAGATTTTGGGGGCAGAGCCTGAGGAGGGCGGGGTTTGGGGAGGGGAGGGACTTTGATGCCATAGAGTCCAATTGCCAAAGCGGCCATTTTCTCCAGGGGAACTGATCTCTATCAGCTGGAGATCAGTTGTAAATGCAGGAGATCTCCAGCTATTACCTGGAGGTTAACTAATGAAAAGCAACATGTGCTGAAACAACTAGGTTAAGAAAACAACAGCACCAGCTCAATGAATCATGGCCAAAATATATTGCCTGGTAACGGGCCAGGGTATCAGCTTGCCCGATGGCAAGTGGGCCCTGTGGGCCCCTGATGCAGTGGGGGCCCCTTAAACATTAAACAATATGTTAAAAATGTTAATGGCTTTTTAGTAGTTAGTTCCAATACTATTAATGTATGTAATTAAAATTTTAATTGTACCTTTTTCCCACTTGTGTATTTTTTGAAAAAATTATGTATTTCTTATAAAAATGAAATGATAGCCT
Source organism: Euleptes europaea (assembly GCF_029931775.1). Taxonomy (NCBI): domain Eukaryota; kingdom Metazoa; phylum Chordata; class Lepidosauria; order Squamata; family Sphaerodactylidae; genus Euleptes; species Euleptes europaea. The sequence continues at coordinate 1,133,229 of NC_079317.1, forward strand.
TATAGTTGTGGGTGGGCCCCCCTTTGTCTCCTGGCAACCAATATTTTTAGGCCCAGTCTGCCACTGTTTCTGGCATCTAAGGATTTACATAGTCAAATGAATCCATAAGGCTGCATGGATTAACTTAATTTTCTGTAGTCTTACGTGGCATGTCAAAAAATATTGCAATACCCTCCAGCCATGCATTTAAATTCTCTTGCTATGTGCTCACACTATCTTGACTATTCTACACAAAACACTTTGTGGCTAGGTTTGCCAACCTCCAGGTGGTGCTGAGATAAATATGCACAAGTACTCAACCTCCAGGTGGTGGCTGGAGATGTCCCGCTATTACAACTGATCTCCCCTGGAGAAAATGGCCGCTTGGGAAGGTGGAATGTATGGCATTATACCCCGTTGAAGTCCCTCCCCTCCCAAAATCCCACCCTCCTTAGGCTCCACCCCCAAATTCTCCAGATATTTCCCCTACCCTATTCATGCCCTTATATCTGTACGACTGCCTCTCTCCCTCTGCTTCGGTCATCCATGCAGGGCCTTCTTCAGGTACCATCCTGCAAATGGGCAAAATTGATAACTGTCACCTGGAGATCTCCTGCTGTTACAATTGATCTCCAGACGACCAAGACTAGTTCCGCTGGAGAAAACGGCTGCTTTGGAGGTTGGACTCTATGGCATTATACCCCACTAAGGTCCATCCCCTCCCCAAACCCGATCCTTCCCAGGCTCCACCTACAAAATCTCCAGTTATTTCCCAACCCAGAGCTGGCAACCCCTCGACCATACTCCTGCATTCTCCGTCGTGGCCCATATTTTATGTAACTGTCTAAGGACAGTATTTATACAAATTCCTAATGTTCTGGGATGAGCCTTTGGGAAGGTGACTCCGAATTCATTCTATGACACATTTGGCCAGGATGGGTGATTATGACATCATCTTTTTTCAATTGAACTCATGGTACAAGGAGGATGCCTTGAAAAGCTCTGAAAGTAGCTGCAGAGTAGTAGGGAGGAAACCGATCGTCTCTCGCTCTGTCTGTTCTTTTTCGCATTATCCTCTGCTTCTTCTTCTGAGTGAGTCTAAAGAATACAGATTTAAAATATCTCATCTTGACAGCTCCAATTTGATAAAAAAATGACCAACTCATTCTATTGTCATATTGCTCTTGGAAAATGGTGAGATTATCATAATTTGTAATCTAGTATTGTGAGGAGTTAGCATTGAGCACAGATGTGTGAGGATTTATTGTGCTGTCTGTTTTAAGGGTCTTTTGCTTGAGGAACTAACAGAGAAAACATTTTCTGGAATTTATTGGGGGGGTTGTTTTGTTGTTTTGTTTTGTATTTTGAGAATTCATCCTCTTTGGCTGAGGAATCTGTAATAAGGACTTGAAATGAAGGAATGAACCTTGTTGCCTTAAAAACATTCTTGCATAGCTGAAATGAAGTAGTCAAATAATATTTGGATTGTGTCTGGTTCTTTCACATGGGATTTTGCTTCTTTTGTGCTAAGGATAAAAGATCCCTTGCAATTCAAAGTTAGCTGACAGTTAACAGGAGACTGCAAGCATTTTTTATTATTATTATAGCATAAATTCTCATGGACCAAAATCTAGTTCTTCAGATGCCTAAGGTGTATCAAGCTGGGAGACCTGTTTACACGTGGAAATAGGTACTGATAAATTTAGCAAAATGAGCATAGTGGTGTTATCACCTGGTGTTGCTACTGAGCAGAATCCCTGCACTTTCTTTGATTACGTAATAATGGCATGCCCCGGACAGGTTGCATTTCATGGCATTTTACTGGTTGTTGCTTCTGCATCCAATATTTTCCTCCCTTACATCTGTCTGTCTGTCTGTCTCTGCCAAATGAAGAGAGCCAGGGTGGTGTAGCAGTTAAGAGTGGTGGTTTGGAGCGGTGGACTCTAATCTGGATAACCAGGTTTGATTCCCCACTCCTCCACATGAGCGATGGACTCCTCCACATGAAGCCTGCTGAGTGACCTTGGGCTAGTCACAGCTGTCTTCGAGCTCTCTTAGCCCCACCTACCTCACAGTGTGTCTGTTGTGGGGAGGGGAAGGGACGGGGATTGCATGCTATTGTGGACTGTAGTCTTTGTTAGTCTGGAGTTTTTCAGGACAGGAAGCCAAACCTTATTCATTCTTAAACTCTCTTCTTTTCTGTTAAAGTTGTGCTGATGTTTATGAATTTCAATGGCTTCTCTGTGCAATCTGACAAAATAGTTGGTAGAATTGTCCAGTCTTTCAGTGTCTTGGAATAAGACCCTGTGTGCTGTTTGTGTCAGTCCATGTTCAGCCACTGCTGATTTCTCAGGTTGGCCAAGTCTGCAGTATCTTTCATGTTCTTTCATCCTTGTTTGTATGCTGCGTTTTGTGGTCCCGATGTAAACTTCTCCACAGCTGCAAGGTATACGATATACGCCTGCAGAGGTGAGGGGGTCTCTTTTGTCTTTTGCTGATCGTAGCATTTGTTGTATTTTCTTGGTGGGTTTACCATATATACTCGCGTATAAGCCGAGTTTTTCACCCCTAAAAAAGGGCTGATAAAGCCAGCCTCGGCTTATACGCGGGTCAATATGGTAGGGGAGGGGAGGGGGAGGAGGGAGGAGGGAGGGGGCAACTTACCGCCGCCGCCATCGCCGCCGCCACCGCTGCCGGGCCCATGCGGCTTCCCCTGGCCAGGAGCTCCCTGTGAGGGCCTCCTGCAGCCGCTGCAAAGCCGCGTGGCCGCCGCCGCCGAACACGCCTGGCTCCTCTCGCCCTGGAAGCCTCCTGCGGAGGGTCCGCCGCCGACACCACCGCCTTTGCCGGGAGCCCTGTCAGGTAAGCCTGCAGGGGGGGGGGAGGGTTTATAAGCCGACCCTCGGCTTATACGCGGGTGCCTAATTTTTCCCCATTATACGCGGGTCGGCTTATACGCGGGTCGGCTTATACATGGGTATATACGGTAAACACTGATTGTAGGTTATGTTTTTTCAAAAGTTTCTCCATCCTATCAGTGACTCCTTTAATAAATGGCAAGAATACCTTTCCTATGGGAGACTGTTTTTCCTGAGTTTTCTGATTTTTGTTTGGTTTAATGGCCCTTAAACAAGGATAAAAGAACATGAAAGATACTGCAGACTGGGCCAACCTGAGAAATAGCCATGCAGGTTAGCTTTGGATTTCACCCATTAACAGATCACTTCAGGATACAATGGTTCCATATTAACATACCATACCCTCATTAGCACATTATCTTGATACTTACAGGACAATGATTAGCACATTACCTTGGATACTTTTTGCAGGACAATGATTCAGCTCAAACCCAACCCCTTTCTGACTATATATTACTCTTCCTACACACTTGACACTGAGAGACACTGTCCTTCAGTGTTACTCCTCTGAAGATGCCTGCCACAGCTGCTGGCGAAACGTCAGGAAAGAAAATACCAAGACCACGGTTACACAGCCCGGATAACCTACAAGAACCAAAATTCATACTGTTTGGTTCAAAATCCATCCCAGGTTTGGAGCCCAGTTCCTGCTCACATCCCAGTATATTTGCAATATAAATATACTCCCCCCCCAGCAAAACCCCACAACTTTGTAGCAGCAGCAGCAGCCATTCTTCCAAGCGTCCTCCCTGTTGCACCTGTGTGGCTTGGACACGGGACCCTTGAAGATCTGGAGTCGGCCATGATCTCTGCCTGGCTTCTTCCCCCTTTGCTCTCCTTCCATCCTGGATCCTCTGGACCCCCCTCACTGTGTCAGCCAGTCTTGCATGTTTTGTTTGCCCCCCTTTATTTTGTGCTTTTATTCCTTAGGTGTTAGGTTGCCTGGAGGTTGTTTCCGAGGGCAGGCTGTGTTGGTCTGCCAGTAGAACGGCTAGATTCCAGGGCGGCAGCACCTTAGAGACCAGCAAGATTTGGGGGGGGGGATGTGTAGGGTTGCCAGCTCTGGGTTGGGAAATACCTGGAGGTTTTTGGGATGGAGCCTGAGGAAGGCAGGGTTTGGAGCAGGGAGGGACCTCAATGCTGTAGAGTCCAATGGCCAAAGTGGTCATTTTCTCCAGGTGATCTGATCTCTATTGCCTGGAGATCAGTTGTAATAGCAGGAGTTCTCCAGCTAGTACCTGGAGGCTGGCAACACTAAGGATGTGAGCTTTTTAGAGTCAAAGCTCTCTTCATCAGATACCCCCCCCCAAAGCTCATACCCCCCTAGGGTTGCCAACTGCCAGGTAGTAGCTGGAGATCTCCTGCTATAACAACTGATCTCCAGCCAATAGAGATCAGATCACCTGGAGAAAAATGGCCGCTTTGGCAATTGAACTCTATGGCATTGAAGTCCCTCCCCTCCCCAAACCCTGCCCTCCTCAGGCTCCGCCCCAAAAATCTACCGCCGGTGGCGAAGAAGGACCTGGCAACCCTATACCCTCCCCCCCAAAAAAATCTTGTTGGTTTCTAAGGTGTCACTGGACTGGAATCTCAGGTTAAGGTTTGCTCTGTATGTGTATATGTGTGTGTGTGTGAGCCTGAGTGCCTTCTGCTTTTCTCAATCTATTTTTCCAAATAAAGATTTAGACTTTGATTCTATTTTCCAGCTGTTTTATTTCTGGGAACCTCCCTATTCCCATAGTGAGGTGCTACTGTCAAATTCCGGGCCTTGGCATACACAGGCAGTGGTCCCTAACTTAGTTTTACCCAGATCCATGTGTGTGTGTTCTTGACATACAAGGGCGATGCTCCAGATGTTGGGGAGTCACATATGTGTAGGTCATTTGGGTAACACTGTTGATCGGACATGTTTGCCTCTTATGAAACCTTCTCTTCAGAGCACAGGCCAAGCTGGCAAACAAAGGCAAGCAAGCAGAACTTTCCTAAAACCTTCACCCCATTTATCTCACAGATCCAGCGTGGTGGTTAAGAGCAGTGGTTTGGAGAGGTGGACTCTGATCTGGAGAACCAGGTTTGATTCCCTACTCCTCCACATGAGCGGTGGAGGCTAATCTGGTGAACTGGATTTGTTTCACCATTCCTACACACACATGAAGCCAGCTGGGTGACCTTGGGTTAGTCACAGTCTCTCAGCCCCACCTACCTCCCCGGGTGTCTGTTGTGGGGAGGGGAAGGGAAGGTGATTTTAAGCCTGACTGATTCTTCCTTAAGTGGTAAAGAAAATCGGCATATAAATACCACCTCTTCTTCTTACAAAGAGTTTCAAGGTGAGAAGTTTGTTGGGGCGGTTCTAGTTTTCAAGGATTCCCTTCCCAGGATGGTGTGAGCTTATTTAATTTTTGTATGAAATGAAAAGCATTTCTAGTTTGGAAACTGTCTGCTCTATCACAAGTGGCCACTCTTAGCTGATTCTGCTTTATTGAATTGATTTTGTTATTTTATTGTATTATGTTCTGTTGGGTTTACTTTTGGAGATCAGATTTTAATCACTGGGGGCTGCTCTAATGATGGGCAAAATAGGTGAAATAAAGTAGTTCAATTCACTCTGAAGCAACCAAGTGATGATGCATGTTGATGTGTGGAAATTCCCCTTTTCCTTTCCATTTTACCGCGATATGTGTAAAATGTATTTTTCTACACTAATGTTGCAAATTGTTGAACTCTGACACCACCCGTGGTTACATCATTTTCGAACTCCCTGGTTTTGTAAAAATTGAAACAATGGGGGAGGGAATATAAAAATAAGTCATTCACATTGTTTAAGACAAGTATTCTGGAACAGGGTTATTGCATTCTGCAAAGGGGTCTTATAGGGGGAAAGCAAATGAGAGGCAGAAAGATGCCATTGTGGAAAGATGTCTGACCTTTTTATTCCCCCACGAAGACTGTCCTTGTGCCTCTGTCTTCACAAGAATGTGGGGGCAAGGAGCAATCCCTGATCAGGAAATTTCAGCCCAAAGATAAAAGCAAACCCTGTACTTTTATCTTTCCATCCGTCTATCTGTCTGTCCATCTGTCCGTCCATCCATCTGTCTCTGTCTGTCTACCTATCATCTATCAATTTGTTTATTTGGAATCAGCTACCTAAGGAGGTGGAGAGCTCCCCCTCACTGGCAGTCTTTAAGCAGTGGCTGGACGAACAATTGTCAGGGATACTTTAGACTGATCCTGCATTGAGCAGGGGGTTGGACTAGATGGCCTCTATGGCCCCTTCCAACTCTATGATTCTATGATTCTATTTATAGCCCTCCTCTCTCACTGAGTCCTTCTATGCATGGGTTGTTTCTGTGGCGATCATTCCCAACTACTTCAGGGCTTCATTTTCATTATGCACAAGTTTTCCAACCTTTAGAGGTCACTTTGCTCTCTCCCCACATTTCCCCTGCATTTTCTGGATGCAGCCAGAAACAGCATCCAGAAGTGACTTCTAAAGGTCAGAAAAGATGCGCATAATGAAAACGAAGCCCTGAAGTAGCCAGTGTGTGTGTGGGGGGGTGATCGCCACAGAAACAATCATGCATAGAAGGCATGAGACTCAAAGTGGACTACACAGTGTTGAGCCATGCAATCGTGCAACCTGGGACATCCAACGAACAATGCAATAGGACTAGGATAATGAAAACAGATATGGTATGTCATAAATAATGTAAAACTGGAATTGCAAAAGTAGAAAGCCATGCAGTCAGAGCAAGATGATACATACATTGAATAGTGGAATAGAGTAGTCTTGTTCCCAGTGCCCTCCATTGCATTATTGTACAGCCTTCTTAAAGTGTTGTCTTGAATAATTCTGGTTAACACGATCTGTGAAATTACAGAAGTGTGGAACCTTTGCTTACCTCGTCAGGCAGGCCATTCTGCAAGGTGTGTGTATGTGTGGGGGGGAACAGAGAGGGAATGTTGTAGATCTTGCCCGTTGGCGGGGTAGCACCTGCCGAAGGCCCTGCCCAGGTGAGTGAAGCTCTTGCCATGAAGCATGGCATGAACTGCAAGACTGCAAGTGTCTGGGTCCAAGACCAATTGTCGGTGATGATCACTACCTTGAACTGAACCCTGTATCTGATCAGTAACCAATGGAGGGACTGCAGAATAGGCATAATATGTTCATTTTATCTAGTTCCCAATATTCATCTTGCTACAGCATTGTATACCTACTAGGCTGGTGCATATTGATAAACCCGAACTGAAAATAAACCCCAAAAAAGCCATTTCAGTAAATTTCGGGTTCAGGTTTACTGAATGCCAGAACCTGGGGAGAAAGCCAAAGCCAAATTGGCAATTCCTGAAAAACCGGGTAATTATTCGGCTTTTTTGGTTCGGCTTTCCCCATGCTTTGTGAAGCTCACGGGGGAGGGGGGCATTTTTGAGGTAGAGCCCCCAAATTTGCAGCATGGCTGCAAGGGACTCTCCTTGCACGAACGCCAAAGTTTGCTTTCAATGGTGGGAACGTTTGCCAGGCCCCTCCATAGAGAAGCATAGCGAAGTTCGCAATAGAGAATCTGATCGTGGCCACTTCATTATTTCTTCTATGTGGAAGAGGATCGGGCGACCCCTTCCGGACCCCATAAAACCAGGCCTGCTGACCCAATCTTCACCAAACATGGGGGTTCATGCAAGGAGAGTCCCTTGTAGCCACACTGCAAATTTGCGAGCTCTGCCTCAAAAAATGCCCCCCGGGAGCTTTGAAAAAGTCCCCATAGACATGAATGCCTGAATTTTTTTCGGGAAACCCAAAAACAAGCTGAATTCCTATATTTATCGGTATGGGAATTCAGCTTATTTCAGGTTTCCTGAAAAAAATCAGGCCCAATAAATCCAAAACCGAAATTTACTGGATTTTCTTTTTTTTTCACAAGCCTAGTATTAACTAGGATTTCCAAATTGACAGGCAAACCCATGTAGAGTGCTTCATTATTGTCTTGGATCAAAGTCACCGTGGCATTGATCCATCTGGCCAGACTAGCTGAATCTAGGCCTTTGACTAGGCACTTAACCAAGTCATCAAAGGTTGGTTGAATCCCATCGAAGCTGGGGAGCAAAATGTCCTTCAAGGCCTTACCCTTCCACACCAAAATTATCTCTGTCATGGCAGGATTCAGACATAACCTGTTCCCCATTAGGCATTTGACCACAGCATTCGGGCCATGGTTTAGTTTCTCTATGGTGTCACCAGGCAACTGGGATGAAGAAATATAGTGCTGGGTGTGATCAGCATATTGATAACAACCAACTCCAAAAGCATGAAAGATTTACACATTAAAGATCATGCAGGATAAGGCTCTGCCTGGTGAAACCCTACAAGACAAATCCCATACATATGACAACTGGTCTCCAACCCTCTGAATCTAATCCATAAAGAATGATTTAAACCAATCCAAAGCCCCTGACCTGGATGGCCCAGGCTAGCCTAATCTCATCCGATCTTAGAATGTCAACCCTGGTTAGTACTCAGATGGTGAGGCCTTCAAAGAAGTTGAGGGTCACTACACAGAGGCAGGCAATGGCAAACCACCTCTACTCATCTCTTGCCTTGAAAACCCTGTGGGGTTGCCATAAATTGTCTATGACTTGACAGCACTTGATTTTAACAGGAATTAGGAATTCTGTGTACTGTATGTGTGGGGGCATCCATAGGTTTTCCATTGTTTCTGTTGACAAAGTTATAAACCTTAACCTTTCCTGGGTCCTTTCAGTGCTTGAGGGTGTGTGTGTGTGAACAAGCGGATATCATGGCTGTAACCAAGAACTAGCAAACCCGCTGAAGGAAGCCCAGCAGAAATTCATGTTTTCCATGAGAACCTGACAAGCTAACAAGTTAATTATTGCCAGGATACCATAATCCGAGAGTAAAGTGCAAAGCACCCCAAGGCAGCTAAGTAGTTTGCCGATACTGAAAAGGACACATTTGGAAAGAAACTAATTAACCTGCGTAGACAGCAGAGAACACAGCTGGGAACATAAACAAAAGGTGCAGAGGAAGGGCTGTGTCTTCCCAGGAGCTCCCAGGGACGAAGGCCTGTGAACCGAGGCAGGTGCTGCTGCACCAACCACCCTGAAGGCTGGAGTTTGGGTCTCCAGTCTCCTGCGTTTGCCACCCTCCAGATGGGACCTGGAAATCTCCTGGAATTACCACTGATTTCCAGACTTTCAGATCAGCTCCCCTGGAGAAAACAGCTGCTTTGGAGGGTAAACTGTATGACATTATACTCTGCCAATGGCCCTGCCCTCCCCAGGCCCCATCCCCAAATCTCCAGGCATTTCCCAACCCAGGGTTGGCAGCCCCAGGTGTCTCCTCATGCAAAGCCTTGAGGAGAAGGGAGGCGGGCAGAGCTCTGGACTTGGCTGTGTAAAAATGAACTTCAAGCCATATTTTTCTCGTGTGCCTCCTTGTTGAGATAGGTTGCGATAAATTGTGATCTTGTGGATCATAAATTAGACACACACACAAAGTTCAAAATACATTGCTTTCTTTCAGTAAATATAGAGGTTTACTATATCAAAAAGAGGATAAACTTGGAATATAAATTAATAACTCATGTCTACAATTTGTTTCCTAAACTCTTGCCGGCACGTGGCTAACAGGCTCTAAGGTTTAAAACACAGTAAATAATATAGTTAACATTATCTACTCAAGGAAGAAAAAGTGAAAAGAAATAAGTCTCTTCTTAACCAAAATGGCAGTTCAACTGAAGCGTCTAGGATTGTACCCCAACATCACATGGCCAATAGCTCTTGATCTGACCAATCAACACTTTCCACTCTATTATTCTATGAGACTGAGACAGCCTTGGTCTTCCTGGTGGATGACATATGCCAGGAGATGGACAGGGGTGATATGACCCTAGCAAACCATCCCAGTGGCTATTTATGTTGTTGTTGTTGTTGTTGTTGTTGTTATTCCACCCTCCCCCACTAAGGTGGACTCAGGGTGAATCACAACAAAAATAAAATACATAGCAGTTGCACAAACAATAAATGTCAATCAGCACCAATCAGCAATTCTGTGACCTTAGGCAGATGATGAGAGGGAGGGCATCTTGGCCATCTTCTGGTCACTAGGTATGGGGGGGGGGAGGTAGTTGTGAATTTCCTGCATTATGCAGGGGGTTGGACTTGATGACCCTGGTGGTCCCTTCCAACTCTGATTCTATGATTCTATCAGTGTTACCATAATAATATAAAAAGAAAATCAAAGATCATAGACAGCTTGCTTAAAACAACACAATAAAAAGGGGAGGGGGTTGGGAAAAGACCTGGAGAAAGCAAAATGGGCAGGAGGGAGTTTCATGCCCCCCCGAACTCCGGATCAGCTGGACGAGGGGGTGCATATAGATGTTAAATAACATCCGAGAGAGGATCACCCCCTAAGGCATCCTGAGGCACATAGGGGAAGAGGAAAATAGGGCTGGAAATATGTGTTCATTTGGAAACAGTGTGTTTGACATTTGAGGAGTGGAGCTGGGGAAAGCAGAGCTAACCTCCTCAGCAGAAAAAACATCCATGCATCTCGGCAGGTCTGCCAATACAAAGCCTTACAGAAAACACCAAGCTGTTCAAAACAAGTCGCCTGAAATTTGAAATCTTCAGCAAGCAACAGAAATAATAATATCCAAATACATCCTACAAATTTAGAAAACAAAACATATAACCCTCTGGACAGGTTTGTGCATATCGATAAACCCAAACTGAAAATAAACCTGAAATTATCCATTTCAGTAATTTTCGGGATTCAGGTTTACTGAACACCAAAACCTGGGAATAAACCCAAAGCCGAATAGGTGATTCCCCAAAAATCCAAATAGATATTCAGCTTTTCAGGTGTGGCTATTCACCTTTGCTCAGAGGCATGGCTCTGTACTTTCTCCCGTTTTGGTTGGTGGGTAGATTGAAAGAAAGGAAGAAAGGAACCAGAGATCTTAGGCATTCCAAGTATGGCAGCTATTGTAGAGTTAAGGTCTATTCCATATTAGAAAGTGATGAAGAAGGAGATTTTGGACACTGGGGTAAGGGTTGAAGGTTTTGAAGATTTCCAGATGTGTCTCACCAGATGCGGTCCCGGTAGATGTTCAAGGAGGGGCTCCACAGTACCTCCCATCTTTAGGAACATCAAGTCTGACTAAGATCCCCCTGCCTGGATTTTTAGCACTCCTTTTTATGTGGATGGAGTATAAACAAGCCTGTTATCAGTGCCGCACAGGCCTTTTGGTTCTGCTTTCTCTGTCTGTAGGCCATTGGCTAAATTACTGGCCTGGGATGGCTTAGAGACAGGTGAAATTAGACCCAAATGACTCTTGACTTACAAAACAAGGCTCTTAAGGTATCCATCCCAAGCTGCTGATCAAATTGTTTCTTTTCTTCTCTCAAGGACACGTGCAAACCTTTTCCAGAATGACATTCCTCGGTGCCTGGAATGCAAAAATGGAATGCAGGGTCACTCAGGCCCCTGAGATATGGAGGTTGTGGAGTGCTCCTGTTGGGGACCCAGCAGCACTGATGTTCGTGCCTTCTGGGGCAGCAACAGCTACATATGAACATGCATGGACTCATGAAGCTGCCTTGTGCGGACTGAGTCCATTGCGCCATCAAGGGCAGTCTTGTCCCCTCTGACCGGCAGTGGCTCTCCAGGGTCTCGGGCAGAAAAAAGTCTGCCCCATCACCTGCTACATTATCCTTTTAACTGAAAATGCAGCTGAGGATTGAAGCTGGGACCTTCTGCATGGCGAGCAGATGCTCTGACACCAAGCCATGGCCTGTCCCTACTAGGGTTGCCAGCTCCAGGTTGGGAAATACCTGGAGATTTTGGGGGTAGAGCCTGAGGAGGGCGGGGATTGGGGAGGGGGGGACTTCAATGCCATACAGTCCAATTGCCAAAGCAGCCATTTTCTCCAGGGGAACTGATCTCTCTCAGCTGGAGATCAGTTGTAATAGCAGAAGATCTCCAGCCACCACCTGGAGGTTGGCAACTCTTGTCCTTACCCACCCACTCGAGATAGCCATGCCCCAGGGAGCCAGTGGGGGAGCCAGGTGAAGCTGGCCAGTGAGGGAGGCTGATCCAGGAAGCCAGAAGAGCCCACCAATCAGCTGGGTGACAGCCCTCATCGCTTTGGCAATGATTGACAGCTCAGGATCCCAAGCATGCCAAGGCCTCATCATGCTGGTTGCCAGGGCTATCTGCTGGTTGGCAAAATGGGGGGGGGGATCAGCATGGGTTATTTAAGCTGAGGAGGATTCTCCAGCCCTCTCCTCAGTTGTGCGTCCAGAGAGAGGAAGGGCCCAGATCCAGACAAAGCAGCAGCAGCAGGATTTGGAGCAGAAGGATCAAGGTGTGGGAGCAGCCCCTTCTCTGGGAGATGAGACCTTTGGGAAGAGTTGGGCAGGACACCAAAGGATAGTCATATGCCCAAGGAAAATGCCATGCAAACACCACTCTGAGTATTCCATATCAGTGAGGAGAAGCTCGTTGGCTGGTTAAGGGCAATTTTGCTTGTTTCGCTCCTGGTTCTGTCCTGCCACAGCACGCAAGGTTCTCATGGAGCAGGCCCCAGGCTGCTCTTTCAAACCATTTTCTTCAGTGACTCTTTTCTTTTCCCACAAACACGATAAATGAATCTTCCTGCCACCAGCGCAGGACAACAAATTATAGGACTGCCCTGACAGGCGGTGGAAAGGGGTGGGGAATGTATTCCCTTTCATTAACTTTTCAAAGCTTACCGGTTTCGTGGAATTGTTGTAGCAAATTGTAAATGTTTCATGAATTAAAAAATTCATGCCCACCTAGTGCATGGGGAGAATGAAAACACATCTTGGTAATCAGGGCTGCTTCTTTGTGGGGAATATAGTCCCAAACGGACAGTCCAAATGTGACCGGGCTTTTCACAAGGTGAAGCTCATAATTGTCCAATAACCAAAGCTGCCCTTGTCCATGATCAAGAAGAGCATGACAGTTTGTAGGAGGGTACAACAGAAAGGAAACCAGTGGTGGGACATGCTTGGCACAGGGATGCATAAGGGAGGCGTGTCCCACTAGACAGGTGGGTCCCGGTTATTGAAGGGAAGAACCAGCACCATAAAATGGGCCCAGAAGCAGAGGCGTTCTGTTAGCCAAAATGCCCGGTTACGAATTATTATATGGGGGAATTAGCATTCAATATCCGGCACTGAACATAACTTAAGCAGGGATGCAACCTTTGTATACCACAGTCCATACCATGACCAGAAAATGAGGCAGAAGCAATGGAATTAGGTTTAAAAGAATTTTACTCAAATTATATGTTCACACACGCATACAAAATTACACATACACATCACACAACACAGAGAGTCTAGGAATCAAAGGTGTTAGAGTAGAGACACTTGCCAATGTGGCAGGCCCTCTGAAGATGGGGTAATACTGCACCTGGTCCAGAAGCGGAGATGTCCTGAGTTCTGTGTGGCTAAATGAGGGGGAAGGGGTATGGATTCCCATGGCTTATCCAGCAAGGCTGGAGAGCTGGGTGGTCTGGCATTGCTACCCAGACCGACAGAGTGACAGCAAGTATGCAAGGGGAAGACCTAAGGTAAAATATGGATTACTGGAGACCTCAGTAATACCTTTCTCCTGGGGGCGGGGTGATTGGATTACCCCTTCTTGGTTCCCATGTAAAACAAAAGGTGACAAAAAGACTAATGGTCGGCTGCCGGGGTGAGGCAAGAGGACAATTGAGAAAACTATCCTATTTATATTGATTTGCGCAATTCCGGGAGGAACTGGAGTTGCTTGCAGCTGGGATTAACTATCTAACACAAAGACGCGCATAGCTGTGTCCGGGGCAAGTCACTTTGCATAGCCGGGGGAACGATCCTTCGTTGGTATCTTGATGTTCTCTGATGGGCTATTAATCATGCAGATGATGCAGGGGGGGGGGAGAGGACTGTGTGCGTGCCTGGGCAGCTCTTGCAAAATGACAGTTCGCTGGAGACTTGGTCAGAGAAAATGGATTCCCTCTGGTTCTCCCTGAGAGGCTTCTCTGCCCGTGATTCCTCCTTGTCAGTTTCACTGGCTGGCGCGGGAGCCTTCCCCATTGCGGTTGGGGCTTGGCACCTGTCTGGAACAGTGGCGGCACGCATCTGTTGGGGTTGCCATAACCAGTCCGGGAAATTGGCAACCCATCTTGTTACAGTTAAGTGGAGATTAGGGTTGCCAGGACACCCTTCGTCACCAGTGGGAGGTTTTTGGGGCGGAGCCTGAGGAGGGTGGGGTTTGGGGAGGGGAGGGTTTGGGGGGATTTTCTCTCACAGTAAGCCAATTACAAAGCAGCATTTAAAAGGGCGGGGGACTTGATTTGAGTTTCGAGAGTGCTGGTGCATGGATTCCCAACAGGAAAGTGTGGGTCCAGCGAGCAACCAATCTCATGTAAAACTCCCATGTGTAAACGACCTAACATGGCTACCTTTTTGTCTGCCTGGGACCTGCTATCCATAATCTGTCAGTGTGCCAACCCCTCCCAAGTGCAGCTCAGGGAAGCAAAGAATTCTACCTCGATGCCGCAAAGGGAGGGGGGGCACAAAGTCTCACCTAACACAAAGGAAATCTTCATCTAAAAAACCCCCGACACACACAGTCAACCCAGAAATCAGGTTTCACAGCATCTGTGCTTGCAGGCCTCAGGATCAGCTGGGATTTGTTTTTAATATAGCTTCTTGATTGCAGTTCTATCCTTCAAACATGTCTTGAAAAATTGAAAGCCTAACATTAAACATTTCCTGATGAATATATTAATTATTGTTCTCCTGAGCCAAGCTGTTCTTGAAGGAGAACAGTGACTCTGTCAGGTTTGCATTAGAGTCTTTTGCAACTTAATTACGTCTCAGTTGCCTCTCAACGGGGCAGGAGCTCCAGGCTGGAGTCAAAACTCAAGGACGGGAGCACCTGAGCCACACGAGTTAAGCCCAGCTGAGCACATCACTCGACTCCCCAATCAGTCCATAGGCTTGTGGCAGGTGGAAAAACAGAGACCAAAGAGAAGCAGGCTCTGAATGGCTTATCAAGCTGCAAATGTCTTCACTGCTAAGGATGTGTTTTTACTTGAAGTTTTGCCTCTTGGAGTTCAGAACAGGAGTTGCAAGGCACATGTGCACACATGCACACAACCTGTCATCCTTATTGCACCCCTGCCTGTCTTCTGCAGGGCGCAAGCAAAATACCTCCACATGCCTCTGTCTGTAATGTGTCCGGGTTCTTGTGCTGCTGTCTTCTCGGGGCACAGAAAATGCAAAAGGCAGCCATTTTTAAAGTCTGTCTGCCATTTCCCCTCGCTACCACTCCCCATCATTCCTTCTTGGCATTCTTCTGCCCTAGAGAGTCGCTGGAACTTTCTTCACAAAGGGATCTACATCCAAACAGGTAGTTCCAGAGTTCCACACAGCCCTCTTCCTCCAGGAATTGCCCAAATGCCTGCCTGCCAAATCTTGCCGTAGGTGAAAGCAAGGTGTTTGCCACGGCCTTTAACACTGTCTTTTAAGTTTTGGGCCAGCTCTGTCCTGGCTCTGATGCTGCATCTCCTGTTTTCCTGTGGTTCCCAAATGCCCACTCTGACCACTCAATGCTGCTGCCCACGTCTGCCTGCTGCCGGGGGGGGGGGGCAAACACCTCAATTTAGCTCCAACTCTACTTTTTACTGCTGCTTGCCTATACTTTCCAAGCGAAGTATACAGCGAAATAGCCAAGTTTGCAGAAGACACCAAATTATTTAGGGTGGTTAAAACAAAATCGGACTGTGAAGAGCTCCAATAGGATCTCTACAAAGTGCAAGAATGGGCATTAAAATGGCAAATGAGGTTCAATGTGAGCAAGTGTAAAGTGATGCATATTGGGGCAAAACATCCCAACTTCACATATACGCTGATGGGATCTGTGCTGGCAGCGACAGACCTAGAAAGGGATCTTGGGGTGGTAGCGGATCACTCGATGAAGATGTCAACCCAGTATGTGGCTGCTTTGAAAAAGGCAAATTCCATGCTTGCCATAATTAGACGAGGAATAGAGAATAAAACTGCTGATATCATACTGCCCTTGTACAAATCTATGGTGAGACCACACTTGGAATACTGTGTACAGTTCTGGTCACCACACCTAAAAAAGATGTTTCAGAGCTTGAGAAGGTGCAGAAAAGAGCAACCAAAATGATCAGGGGACTAGAGCAACTGTCCTATGGGGAGCGGTTAAGACGCTTAGGGCTGTTTAGCTTGGAAAGGAGGCGGCTGAGGGGAGACATGATGGAGGTCTATAAAATTATGCATGGTTTGGAGAGAGTGGACAGGGAGAAGTTTTTCTCCCTCTCCCATAATACTAAAACACGGGGTCATCTGCTAAAGCTGGAGGGTGAGAGATTCAAAACAGATAAAAGGAAGTATTTTTTCACACAACGCATAGTTAAATTGTGGAACTCCCTGCCCCAAAATGTGGTGATGGCTGCCAACTTGGAAGGCTTTAAGAGGGGAGTGGACATGTTCATGGAGGAAAGGGGTATTCATAGCTACTAGTTAAAATGGTTACTAGTCATGATGCATCCCTGTTCTCTCCAGGATTAGAGGAGCAGGCCTGTTGTATCTTGGGTGCTGTGGAACATGGGCAGTATAATGCTGCTGCAGCCGTTTTGTCAGTGGGCTTCCTGGGGGCACCTGGTTGGCCACGGTGTGAACAGAGTGCTGGACTTGATGGGCCTGGGTCTGATCCAGCAGGGCTTTTCTTATGTTCTTATGTTCTTGCGTGCAGCACCCAAATGCCCATCCTGCACTCTTCTTCTTTTTACTTGAAGGGATTTAAAACATAATATACAGAAATTAAGAATGATACTTTGTAGGAGACAGTTATTGGAAATCAGCCTCACTGAACTCAGTTGGAATTGCATCTTAGGAAACATCAACATGTACTTCATCAATGTTAGATTTTCACATTATTGATTGAAATAAAACTCCTGCTAATATAATTACAGGAATAATTGAATGAAAAATTGAAGTATTCTCTCTGATTCAACAATACAAATCAAAATATTGACAAACCTAAAAAACAACAGATCATTACAAAATTACATAATCAAAATATCTCAGAACAATCAATACCTCAGCAATAAAGATTTTCCATTGCTGACATAGCAAACATGGGCACGCTATCGAGCAAGACAATTCCTTCGCACCAAGTTCCCCCTTTGCACGAAAAACAAAACAGAATCCGTACTGTGTTCTTTTCACCTGCAGCCAAGGATCAGTTCTTTTCACTCCTGCTTTTTCACACTCTGCAGGTTCAAAAGGATCTACAAGGAAAGCTTGTCTGGCATATGACGCTCTCTCTCTCCCACCTGAAAGGTCCTTTCAAGAGTGATTCTCACTGACGTGGCACTCTCTCTCTCTGTATTCTGCTATTTTGACATCCAACCAATCAGGGGCTTTAGAGGAGACAAACAAAACACGGGTCCACTTTAGGAATCCCGCAGACCAGAGCCTGTCGTTCAGAACCGGTGTCGCTTGTCTCATCACTTGGAAGATTCGTCATTCCTGCAGTTCAAAAGGGAAACTCTTCTAGCCTGTGTGAACGCTGGGGAAGAGACCTGGCATGATAAGTTTTGCCATCTACTGGATCACTGCAAAAAGTCAACCTTGGCAATACGTACAACGGCCCTTGTGGAAATGCCCCAGAGGGGGTGTCGCTCTGCAAAGCATCCTCAGACACCTACTGAGGGAGTGGGGGGGCAGCAACTAATACTACTCACCAGTCAATCTTTGATGTTACTGGTGTTTTTAGAACTAATATTTTCCCCTTCTGTCTGCTGGGATTTTGCTTAGCATATGCCAGTGCTGTATTCTGCTTTTTTTAAAGAGCTAGGCTGCATGTTACTCTCTCTTTTCTGGGTCTCTCGGTGGCCTTTAGCTGATGGTCCGTATTCTGCTTATTCTGCTTTTCACATAAATGCATGAAGCTGCCTTCTACTGAATCATACCCTTGGTCCATCAAAGTCAGTATTATCTACTCAGACCAGCAGTGGCTCTGCAGGGTCTCAGGCAGGGGTCTTTCCCATCACCTACCTGCCTAGTCATTTTAACTGGAGATTCCGGGGATTGAACCTGGGACCTTTCTGTATGTCAAGCAGATGCTTTACCACTGAGCCACAGTCCCTCCCCTGGCTTTTCCTCACTCAGAAGTAGAATTATGTCTCACCTTTCGGACATTTCATTCAGTGTCACAGTTAGATTTGAGTCCAGTAGCACCACAGAGACCAACAAGATTTTCAGTGTATGAGCTTTTGAGAGTCAAAGATTCCTTCATCATACAATATACTATGTCAAACAGATCTGAGGTGGGAGCTAGTGGATCTTCACAGGACACTGTAATTAGTCAATTTCTTGGCAATAGCTGTCATCCATCTGAACTAAATCAGCACTAATTTCTGCTTTGCTACAACTTGGGCTGGGAGAAACCATCGACAGTCTCGTATTAAAGCGTTGTGGTTCAACACTGACAGAGAGAGGCACTGAAGAGAAGACAACTGAATGCCTTGGCTGTCAGAGAGATGGCAGTAGAGGGGGATCACAAGGAGAAGGGGATCATGGTACAGATGGGAGGGGTCCAGAGCACATGGAGTCAGCGGAGGAACGGATGGATCACAGAGATGCTAATATAAGGGGATCTGGGTCTTTGCCCTCATAGCTTAGCCCCAGAAAGGCAACCGGGTAGATGGATTTTAAGGAAGAAAGAACATAAGAACGTAAGTAAAGCCCTGCAGGATCAGACCCAGGCCCATCAAGTCCAGCAGTCTGTTCACACAGTGGCCAACCAGCTGCCTCCAGGAAGCCCACAAGCAAGACGACTGCAGCATTGTCCAGCATGTGTTCCACAGCACCTCATACAATAGGCATGCTCCCCTAATCCTGGACAGAACAGGTGTGCATCATAACTAGTATCCATTTTGACTAGTAGACATGGATAGCCCTCTCCTCCATGAACGTGTCCACTCCCCTCTTCAAGCCTTCCAAGTTGGCAGCCATCACCACATCCTGGGGCAGGGAGTTCCACAACTTAACTATGCGTTGTGTGAAGAAATACTTCCTTTTATTTGCACAGGCAGCTTCATCTTACCCTCCTCGAGGCATGCATCCACAGCCAGCTGGAGGTCTCTCTCCTTCCTCCTCCTCCTCCTCCTCTTCTTCCTCCACTGCCAGCTCTTGTCCCCCGGAGCCAGAGCTGAGCCTTCCAACCGGGTGATGACTCTGGCTGTGTCGTGTCTCCACTTCCCAACCCCCACCCCCCGCCAGCCATCATCATCAACATCATCATCCATACCATCAGCAGGTTTCCAGATGCTCCCCCCAGCTCAGATTTTAGTGCGTGAGTCACAAGAATATATTCCGAATTTTGAAGCAAATGGGAATGGATTTTTAGACTTAAAAATGAGCGGCAGAAATGATTCTGTGGGTGCTCAAGTATGTGTCTTCACACGCACACACACACACACCATTTTTTGCAGGATGTGGTAAAACATGATCTGATGATAATTAAAAAAAAAAGATATAGGAAAGGTGTTTGTGGAAACAGGTATTGGAACCCTTAATGGAATTGGCTGAAATTGTCATGTTTCTTCTTTCCCCAACATTAATGACAAAACAATATGAGTGAGCTGGAAGAAAGGTTTCATGAACCAAGGAACAAGTCAAACAAAAATAATATTTGTGTTTCAGGCATCCCCGGGGACCTGTCAAAGGGAGATGCAACACACCCTCTCCAGAAAACTTTGCCTGAGGCCCTTAACTGTCCTGTCATAACCTCCATTCTTTGCAAAGAAAGGCACCAAGGAAAAATACCAAGTGCCTGAACAGTTAAGGAAAACTTAACTGGGGGGTTTGTTTGGTGGCCGTCCTTAAGGATGAACTTCTTCCGTTTGAACATCAGTGTATTGCAGACAAGCTGGAACGTGTCCAGACGAGGGTAGCAAAGATGGTGAGGGGTCTGGAGTCCAAGTCCTATGAGGAAAGGTTGAAGGAGCTGGGTATGTTTAGACTAAAGAGAGGAGAAGACTGGGAGGGGATTTGAGGATGGTGCTGAGTTATTTTCTGTTGCCCCAGAAGGTCAGACCAGAACCAACGGGTTGAAATTAAATTAAAAGAGTTTCCGTCTACACATTAGGAAGAATTGTGTAACAGTTAGAGCGGTTCCTCAATGGAACAGGCTTCTTCGGGAGGTGGTAAGCGCTCCTTCCCTGGAGGTTTTGAAGCAGAGGCTAGATGGCCATCTGTCAGCACCGCTGATTCTATGATCTTAAGCAGATGATGAGAGGGAGGGCATCTTTGCCATCTTCTGGGTGTGGAGTAGGGGTCACTGGGGGTGTGGGGGGGAGGTAGTTGTGAATTGCCTGCATTGTGCAGGGGGTTGGACTAGATGACCCTGCTGGTTCCTTCCAAGTCTATGATTCTATGATTTACTGAGACAGCGTAATGTAGTGGTTAACAGAAGCTGAATTTCCCACTCCTCCACATGAAGCCAGCTGGGTGACCTTGAGCTAGTCACAGTTCTCTCGGAACTCTCTCAGCCTCACCTATCTCACAAGGTGTCTGCTCCACAGCAAGGTGATTGTAAGCTGCTTTGAGACTCCTTACGGTAGAGAAAAGCAGGGTATAAAAAACAACTCTTCTTCTTCATCACAGGGCTGGTCCACACAGATGGAACCACCCGTTGCCCCTGTGTGTAGAGTAGGGACCAACCTTCTGGCATAAGTTCCATCACAGTGGTAGAACATTTTGAACACCTGCAGGAACAGAAGTCACCATGATCAGAACATGCAAGACTCTCCTCCACACAAGGGTGGTCTTGATGGATTGTATAAAGATCATGCAGTAGGGATGTGCTACTATTTTGTCTCCACCTAGGGTCAGGCTGGTTGGTCTGGGGACATGGCCCTTGCTTTTGGTGAAAACATTCTGGGTTCCCTTTCCAGCCCAGCCCATGTCTTACAGAGCATCTACTCTGCATGCCAAGGACCCCCAGGTTTGGTTCCTGGCATCTCCTGGTAAAGGAGCTGAGGCAGCAGGTGTAGTGAAAGGGGGGGGGAATGTACTCTTAGGATATCATGCACATGTCTGTGGATGAGCAATAGACATCCTAGTAAGGGCCAGTGTGGTGTAGTGGTTAGGAGCGGTGGACTTTAATCGGGAGAACCAGATTAGTTTCCCACTCCTCCACATGAAGCCTGCTGGGTGACCTTGGGCCAGTTACAGTTCTCTCCAAACTCTCTCAGCCCCACCTACCTCACAAGGTGTCTGTTGTGGGGGTGGGGGAAAGGGAAAGTGATTGTAAGCCACTTTGAGACTCCTTAAAAGGTAGCGAAAATCAGGGTATAAAAACCAGCTCTTCTTCTTCTGCATCCCAGGAAGGGGCAAAGACAAGTTTATCGTGATCTTTGAACCAACCAGAGGGAAACTGAATCCCCACTTCAATTTGTCATTTGGTCAGGCTGTCAGAGGAGCCAGATGGATCACTGTTCGTTTCCCTACTTGGAACCTTAACCTCCTTACTCAAACATTTGATGTGATGGGTCAGAAAAAGTGAAAGCTTACAGCCTGGGCCTTGAAATCTGATTGAGTGGAAAGGAAACTTCCCAGGCTGCGAAGATATCTATCCAGTTGTTAGCCTGGCTTGGAGTTCTGTGTCATGGATATAGGCTACCTAGGGAGGTGGTGAGCTCCCCCTCACTGGCAGTCTTTCAATAGAGACTGGACAAACACCTGTCAGGGATGCTCTAGGCTGATCCTGCATTGAGCAGATGGTTGGACTAGATGGCCTCTATGGCCCCTTCGAAGTCGAAGATTCTATGATTCTGCCAGGCTGTGCCACAGATTATGAATCTTGCACCCATTTCTAGAACAGGAACGTCTGGGATCTTCTTGCATCAGTATGGGATTAGCTAGCAATGTACCTTTGGATTCTGTTCTTAGGAATACTGCCTGTAACTCTTTGCCAACAGATCGTTCCTAGTTATCTGTTCTTTATAGGTTTTATATGTGGTTATTAAAGTTCATTTCATTCGTGATCTTTGAGTGTGACATGGCTTGCTAAAATCTCACTCCCTTCCATTGTGAGAATTTTCATTTATTCGTGCTCTTTGCTTCCTGACATTTAACCAACTTTTGATCTTTAGCAGGACCTGTCCCCTTATCCTAGGATGGCTAAATACTCAGGAGTCATTGGTGAGAAACGTTGTCAAAAGCCTTTTGGAATGCCAACTATGTAATATCTGCTAGATCATACGGCTTGCCATTTGCCTGCTGACAGTAGGCAAACCCCTTCAAATGCCCTCTATCCTCCACTCTTGAAGGAAAAAAAATGGAGGGAGGATGGCATCAATGGCCATAGAGATTGGAGTGATTCCTGGAAGTGATGCCACATTCACCTGAACCTCCACCCAGAAGTGACATCACATCCTCCATGATGCTCTAGGAATTTCCTCAGTCTTTATGATTTTTACCATAGAAATTCCCTGAGCATCATGGAGGGTGTGAAGTCACATACCTAAAACTCCACTCTCCCCAGGCACCATCCCTCAAAAAACCTCCCAGGATTTGCCAGGGCACAACTGCCAACCCTATGGATTGTCTTATCCACGTTTTTTGTTAAACGGGCTCAAAGAACTCCAAAATGTTGGTGATGCAGGACTTCCCTTTGTTGAAACCCTACTGATTTTTCCTCTTCAGTGGGTTTTGTTCCTCAACATGCTGCTGCTGCTGAAGAAGAAGAAGAAGAAGAAGAAGAAAAAGAAGAAGAGTTGGTTTTTATATTCCAACTATCTCTACCACTTAAGGGAGACTCAAACCGGCTTACAATCACCTTCCCCTCCCCTCCCCTCCCCACAACAGACACCCCTGTGAGGTAGGTGAAGCTGAGAGAGCTCTAACAGTATCTACTAATTTAGCAAGAACAGACTGTGTTTTTTGACAATTCTGTTCCTTTAATCTGGGCCAGTGTTTTAGAATCATCTACTCCAAGACTTACTGCGGGCAGGAAAAAGGAGAAAGGGTTTTTTCCCCCCCACTGTAACTCCAGACAGAGAAAGAACCGGAAGTATTAAAGTAATGGAAACTACACTGCCTCCTTACTTTGATGCCTAACATTAAAGACACAACACAGATGTTAGGCTAACTGGCCTGTAATTTCCTGGATCCTCTCTGGCCCGCTTTTTTAAAAACTGGGGTGACATTTGCTATTTTCCAGTCATCCAGCATGAAGGCTAATTTTAGTGACAAGTTACATATACTTGTTAGTAGATCAACAATTTCACAGTTGAGTTCTTTAAGAACCCTCGAGTGTATGCCATCTGGACCAGCAGACTTATTAGGTTTCCGTTTGCCTAGGTGGTTTGAGAACTCTCTCATCTTCTTGGTCTGACTCAGTTCTCCAGACGCCTTTCCCAAAAACAGAAGCTCCGGCGTGGGGAAGGCCCCCACATTTCCCACAGTAAAAAACAGATGTAAAGAATTTATTCCATTTTCTGCCGTCTTCCTGTCTTCCTTAAGCAATCCTT
Organism: Euleptes europaea; assembly: GCF_029931775.1. Taxonomy (NCBI): domain Eukaryota; kingdom Metazoa; phylum Chordata; class Lepidosauria; order Squamata; family Sphaerodactylidae; genus Euleptes; species Euleptes europaea. The sequence goes on from NC_079317.1 coordinate 1,156,729, forward strand.
TCATTCCTTTGTCATCCAAAGACCCAACCGCCTTCCAGGCTGTTTTTCTGCTCCTGATATATTTGAAGAGATGCTGTTTCTCTTCATGTATTCAGCAATCTGCTCCTGAAATTCTCTTTTTTGCTTTGTTTTCAGCTTACATTTGTGTTGCCAAAACCTTCACTCCTTCCTGTTCACCTCATTCCAGGAAAGCTTCCATTTTGAAAAAGGAAGGCTTTTATAGCTTCCTTGACTTGGGTCATTAACCACACAGGTATCCTTTGAGACCTGGGGGTACCTCTCCTGACCTGAGGTTTGTGTTCTACCTGAGCCTCAATTAGTGTAGTTTTAAATAGATTCCAGGCCTCCTGGAGGGCCTTGACTCTCTTACTTCTCCGTTTTAACTTCCTTCTGCGTACTCCCCTCATTGGTGCAAAGTTCTGTGTTCTGAAACTAAGAGTAATTGTTTTAGACTTCGGGGGCAATTTTCATTTGACATGAATGTGGAACTTAGAATCATCGAATCATAGAATTGGCAGGGACCACCAGGGTCATGGACTCCAACCCCTTGCACAATGCAGGAAATTCACAACGACCACCCCCCACACACCCCCAGTGACCCCTGCTCCATGCCCAGAAGATGGCCAAGGTGCCCTCCCTCTCGTCATCTGCCTAAGGTCATAGAGTTAGCATTGCTGACAGATGGTACCACCTCCCACTTCCACGGCCACTCTGATTTGACCTTCTGGGGCCTCCACATGCAGCCTCATTGGCGCGATAACCTTTGTAGGCTGATTACTACATGGCTCAACTCATCTGTGAAGAGATTCTCTAGGAGAGAAGTAACTCTTAGTAGCCAGTATGGTGTCAGATGGACTATGGAGAGCCCGTTAAAATCCCTGGTTGCCATGATCGCTTCCCTCACAAGGCTGCAATGAGGATAAAACAGAGGCAGAGAGAGTCACGCGCATCATCCTGACCTCCTTATAGGAAGAATGCAATAAAAACTGCCATAAACAAATAAATAAATGTACTTAATGCTTCCCTGTGATCCCTGAAAGGGGGCTTGTCTCAGCAGCTTCCTATGAGATTTACCCACAGCAGCTGGGTTTTGTTCACATTTAAGGTCCAAGCGACCTTTTCCTTTGGGGCCAGTTGAGATGCTCCTTGCCTGGTCAAACTGAGCGTTGGTGCAAGATTTCATTTATTATTAGTAGGGGGGGAAAGAGCAGTAGAAAAGAGCAAGAGTCCAGTAGCACCTTAAAGACTAACAGAATTTCTGGCAGGGTAGGAGCTCACGAAAGCTCCAACCCCGACAGAGACTTTGTTAGTCTTAAAGGGGCTACTGGACTCTTGCTCTTTTCCACTGCTATTGACAGACTAACACAGCTACCCATTGTGATATTGTTGTTGTTGCCGTTGTTGTTGTTATTTGAAATAAGCTTCCACTAACAAAAGCTGAAGCTGGAATAAACGTGGTTAGTCTTGAAGGGGCCACTGGACCTTGTTTCTTTTTGCTGCAACCGACTAACAGATCTACCCCTCTGGCATATTCATTCGTTCCCACCTGCCTTTCACTGTTGCAAGTGGCTTGGCTACTCTGCAGACAGACCACTGAGGGATCCATCGAACTCGGTATCATCTAGTCTGACCCGTGGTGGTTCTTCGGGGCCTTTGGCTCCCTTTCTCAGGCACCGGCTACCTTGAAATGGGGAAGGAGGCAGAAATCAAACATGGGGCCAGAAGAAGAAGAAGAAGAAGAAGAAGAAGAAGAAGAAGAAGAAGAAGAAGAAGAAGAAGAAGAAGAAGAAGAAGAAGAGTTGGTTTTTATATGCCGACTTTCTCTACCACTTAAGGCAGAATCAAACCAGCTTACAATCACCTTCCCTTCCCCTCTCCACAACACACACCCTGTGAGGTAGGTGGGACTGAGAGAGCTCTGACTAGCCCAAGGTCACTCAGCCGGCTTCATGTGGAGGAGTGGGGAAGCCAGCCTGGTTCACCAAATTAGCCTCTGCAGCTCAAGTGGAGGAGTGGGGAATCAAACCTGGTTCTCCAGATCATACTCCACTGCTCCAAACCACCGCTCTTAACCACTACACCACACTACTTTAGCCCAAGCAGAGGCTGGGTCACACATCCCAGTCCTTCGCTGGTGCAAGGAGTCTATACAGTGAAGGGCTGGGGCTTGAATGAGAACTTGATTAGCCCGCCGTTGAGTAGGGAAATAGACACGTTCTGTTGCAGCAAGAGGAATGTTTGAAGTGTTTTATAGAGACAGGCTCATTGAGGACAACGGAAGGAAATTGCTTCTGTGGTGTACATTTGTCTCTAATTTAGACCATTAAATGCGGAGTCTTGTTCTGATCAGTTCTATTGAAAAAAAATGGATTTTTTAAAAATGATGGGCTCTTTGGGAAAGCGTAATCTGTCTTTCTGGCAGCTCCCATCAACGTTATTCTATCATTGCATTTTCACAACAGAAAGATAACGAGCTGTGAATGGACTGTCTTCCACTTTTTTTAATTACCTCTGTCTGTCTATCTGGGAAAGAGATGGCGGCTGATCTAATCTTATTTATTGCAGAGGGAGAAGCATCTAGGAGCGACTCTCCCTCTACCCAAGCTGTTCTGTATTACCAGCAGGGTGGTCAACAGGTAACAGTGGGGTCTGGTTTCTCAAAGCCACCCTTTGGACACATCTGTATTTTTGACAGCTAGCGGCTTCTCCTTGTGATTGGCTGACTTGTGCCTGAAAGGACTGATGTCTTATCCCCTGCCTCAGTAGACAGCAGCAGTTCTATCCTCCCTGTCACGTTTCATAAGAACATAAGAAAAGCCCTGCTGGATCAGACCCAGGCCCATCAAGTCCAGCAGTCTGTTCACACAGGGGCCTCCAGGAAGCCCACAAACAAGACCACTGCTTGTTTCAACAACGTTTTCCCACGAAACTCCTTAGACAGCAGGGACAATGGGTAATGAAGAATGTAGTCGAGTACAAACGACTGGTAGGCCAGTTACGCCCAAGGCATTTTATAGGAAAAATAAGATTTGAAGTTAAGCATAAAAAAAAGGCCATCAGGTTGCACAACAAACATTCTGTCTTGCCAACGCACGAGCAGCGGAAGCCGAGTCTTGAAATAAACCTTTTCCCTGAACACAGAAAATGCTTTGGCAGCAGGTGTGAGGAAGGCCAGCAGGGGAGGAAAAGCCTGTGAAATCAGCAATCGTGTGCGCGCCCCCTCAAGGGGCTGGAAAACCTGGCCCTCTCCAGCATATGCAGGATCCACACAGGGCAGGAGAGAGGGGGGAGCAGGTGCCGGAAGAGATGCAACGTGTTGTTGTGTCTCATTTCGGAGAGCAAGTCTTACAAAACAGGAGAAAGGAAGGCTACTTCTAGGGACGGATGTGGGAATAGAATTGCTTTTGCAGGAGGAAGATAAGATTCATGAAAGTAAGTTGTTCCTAAAAACGATTAGTATGAATATGAAACTGACAGTGAACTAATATTCAAGGTGGGGGGAGATGTTTTGAAAAGAGTAACGTGTTATTAATTCTTTAGGACGTTGAGGAATTGTTTATCCAAACAAAAGGCTTAAAGCGATGTTTGGAGCACCTCATCAACATCCCAGCCAATCCATCATGACAGTCTTTAGCATGGGAATTGTATGTCCAAAGCATTCCACGTAAACGGCAGAGTTGATTTTTCGAGCGCCTGCCGGATCAGAGTCCACCTGGACCAGCCTCCTGTTTCCCAGGGTAGCCAGCCAGCGGTCTCTATAAAGACTGCAAACAGGTCAGGAATGCAACAGCCCTTTCACATACACCCCCCCTCCAACTACTGACAGCCAGAGGTAAAGTACCTCTGAACATGGAGGTTCCATCCAGCCAACTGGGATAACAACCGTTGGGACTGCTTCCCCATGGAGGTTTTGTCCTGCTTTGGTGTTCAAAGCAGGGCGCCATATTTGGGGGCATCCATGCAACCGTGGGGGGGGGGGGTCTAACCGTGCTTCAATCATCCTTTCCCTGCCCTCTTTCCCGAGATTGCTTGGCTATGCTTTTTTGGGGAAGAGCACAGTCCAAGTGTGTTATTGTGCCACCTGGACAGGAAGTTGTGTGTTTTCAAAGTCCCCACCCACATCAGCACCATTTCCTGACCACCACCCCCCTCACAGCCACCCTTTTCCTGCTCTGCCGCCAGAAGGCGTTTTTTTTAAAAAAAAACAAATCTGTAATTGCTGTAATGCTATAAAATTATAGTGCTATAGCACTTCTTCATTTAGTACTGTTTGAAAGCCCTCCAGTGGCATGATGGGAGGAAATGCAGGGGGGGGGAGAGCAGTTGATTGCAAAAAGTATGCCAAAAAACTCCTGCAGGTGGTGGTGGCAGCACCAGGGCAGCAGCTGTAGGGAAGTTGCCCCCACCCTGACTGCCCTACATCCTGATTGTTATGCCTTCCCCAGCCTGAAGGTACCACAGTCATAGGGTTGCCAGGCACAGTCAGTGGGAGCCTGGGGTGAGGCAGGGACATGTAGGGAAGCCAGCAGCCTCCAGGTGGGGCCTGGGGACCCCCTGGAACTGCAGCTCATCTCCTGACTAAAGAGATCAGATCTCCTGGAGAAGATGGATGCTTCTATGGAATTGTACCCCAATTAAGTGTGTCCCCTCCCCAGGCTCCAGCCCCAAACCTCCCAGAGTTTCCCAAACTGGCAGCCTTGTCCCCATCCCTGCCAGTGGCCACGAGAACCCTAGAGACATGTGCGGGGTCTGTCGGTAACAGTGTGACATTCTTTCCAGGGAAGATCCAGAAGTGACATCACACCTCTCTACGAATTGCCAGCAACTCCGTGGTAAAGAGGTTTCCAGTGATTCCTAGAGAGGACTAACATGACTTTTGGGTTTTTCCCAGAAGTGGGACCACATTGTTTCCCAACAGCAATTTGTTCAGATTCTCCCTCTGGCCAAATCAGTGATGGTAGGAAACAGAAGGTGAGAACAAGCCCTACGCACTTGGTGGCCGGCCAACAGCAAAACTTGTGCCAGTCCATTTCCTCTATTAACTATATCAACACTGGCTTCCAATCCATTGCACTGCATAACCCCAAGTCCATGTTTTATGGGAGGAAGAAAAGAAGAAACCCACTTTCTGCACGTCTTGTAATCGATAAGGCTGTGTAGGCAAGGGGATCTATCTCTGCACGTCATTCTCCCAAAGCAAATCATCTGCTCAGAAGATGCTCAAGAGAAAGATGGAGAGGGGCGGTGGCTCAGTGGTAGAGCCTCTGCTTGGCATTTATTTATTTATTTATTTATTTATTTATTTATTTATTTATTTTTCGTACTTCTAGCCCATCCTCCCCCGGGCTCAAGGCAGGTTACAACATTTAAAATTTCACAATATGACAATAAAACAATAAAATATATAAAACCATAAAACAACTCCAATTAATTTAAAAGATGGTAGCCATATATATTGCTGACTGCATGCAGAATGTCCCAGGTTCAGTCCCCGGCATCTCCAGTTAAAGGGACCAGGCAAGTAGGTGATGTGAAAGACCCCTGCCTGAGACCCCCCTGGAGAGCTGCTGCTGGTCTGAGTAGACAATACTGAATATTGTCGAAGGCTTTCACGGTCAGAGTTCATTGGTTCTTGTAGGTTATCCGGGCTGTGTGACCGTGGTCTTGGAATTTTATTTCCTGACATTTCGCCAGCAGCTGTGGCAGGCATCTTCAGAGGAGTAACACTGAAGGACAGACAATACTGACTTTGATGGATCAAGGGTCTGATTCAGTATATGGCAGCTTCATGTGTTCATGTGTGTTCAAAAATAGAATAAATAAATCTCCCACCCTCCATGCACCCATGGGGAGAAGCAGACAGGTCTTTCTGCTAGTTTCCCCCATGGCAAGATCAAAGCCACAGGTCTGAATTGGCTGCTGTCATTCCCCACAGCAACGTCTTTCTGTGGAACTCACAGCCTTGGCTTCGCTGTCTGTCATTCGCCACCTCTTTGTTAGACGGGGTGGGGGGGGAGATGGGAGGGGATGTCCCGGAGGCAAACCCCAGTGAAGAAGGAGAGGCTCAAGACTCAGAGAAGGAACAAAACTTTACAAGACAAAAAAAAAAGGTGGAGACCGATTCAAAGAGAAAACTTCTCCAGACAAGTGGGGGAGCTGGAGAGCTTCTGAGGACACAGAATCAGCACCACAGAGATGTGTTGGTGGAATGCAGGGGACAGGGAGGATGAAGGGCAGAGGAAGCAGGGACGGGGATGGCACCATCAAGGAAGGCCCCCTGGGGATGGAGAGATGAGAGGAGAAACGAAAGGGAGAAATAGGAGGCGAGTTTTGCTAGAAGGGGGGGGAATGCTGAACAGGACATTGGGAGTCAAATAGACTTGACGGGAATGTTCTGATAATGGGGGATGCCTAAAGCACAGGATGGCAGGGCCTCCGAAGCAGAAGAGGGGAAGGTACGAGAAGGGGGGGGGGGAGTAGTGCTGAACTCTCTCGTTCCTTAGAACTGTCAGGCAGATGGCTAGGTATGCGGGTGAAGGGGCTGGGGGTGGGGGGAGCGGAAGGCTTAAAGGAGAAACAAGGGGGGATGTACAGGATGCTCTAATATAAAAAGGGAAGGTTAGAGAAGATGAGAAATGAGGGAAAGGAGGAGATGGATAAAGAAGCAATCGGGTGGGCTGGAAGGGGTGGTGTAATATGAAGAGGGAGGAATAGAACGATAGAGTGGGAAGGGACCACCAGGGTCATCTAGTCCAACCCCCTGCACAATGCAGGAAATTCACAACTACCTCCCCCCTCCACACCCCCAGTGACCCCAGAAGATGGCCAAGATGTCCTCCCTCTCAACATCTGCCTAAGGTCATAGAATCAGCATTGCTGACAGATGGCCATCTCGCCTCTGCTTAAAAACCTCCAGGGAAGAAGAGCTCACCACCTCCCGAGGAAGCCTGTTCCACTGAGGAACCGCTATAATGGTCAGGAAATTCTTCCTAATGTCTAGACGGAAACTTTTTTGATTTAATTTCAACCCATTGGGATCAAGGGAGAGGAGAAGACCAAGAGGGCGAAGAGCCAGGGGGAATGAGAGGAGGTAAGGAGGGGTTGGGGAGCTGGGGTCTGCATGACGGGATGGTGATGCTCCAAAATGGGCACAACAAAAAAGCCACAGATTGAAGAACTCCTCAGTAAAAATCCAGCGAGTGGAAATCGACAGGAAAAAATATCTGGGGGAATAAACACATCCAGGAAAAGTGGGGAATCCCTGCACAATCCTCAAACCGGTTGTGAAAGCAGCCAAGAGAAACCTGGATAGCAGAGCAAAACCCGAAGCTTTAATGGGCCAAAGCTGCGGGAAATACCTTGTGTGGAAACAGTCTCAGAGAGAAACCATGTTACAAAGAGTGTACTTTAGCACTGACTGGTGCTTACAATGAGACTTTAGGGTTGTGCAAAAAACAACAACCCCGAATTCGGTAAATTTCGGGTTTATTGGGCCTGGTTGTTGTTGTTTTGTTTGTTTGTTTGTTTGTAAACCCAGAATAAGCTGAATACCCAGACTGGTAAAGTGATATTTCAACTTTATTTCCGGGTTTACCAAAAAAATATACAAGAGTCCAGTAGCACCTTAAAGACTAACACAAATATTTTCTGGCAGGGTATGAGCTTTCGTGAGCCACAGCTCACTTCTTCAGAATCATCAGTATCATACCCTGCCAGAAAATATTTTTGTTAGTCTTTAAGGTGCTACTGGACTCTTGCTCTTTTCTACTACTGCAGACAGACCAACACGGCTACCCACTGTGAATTACAAAAAAATATAGTCTATGGGGATTTTTTTAAAGCTCCTGTGGGGGCATTTTTTGAGGTAGAGTTCCCAAATTTTCAGGATAGCTTTAAGGGACTCTCCTTGCATGATCCCCAAAGGTTAGTGAAGATTGGGTCAAGGGGTTGAAAAATGTCCCCCTTAGGGAGAATGTTAGAAGTATTTACTTTTCATAGTCTGTAATGGCTGCCTGCTTCCTCACCCAAGAATCGTGGGAAACTGAGTTTTCCCACAACTCTTGGAAACAGATGCTGCCATTACAGACTGTGAAATGTAAGCACTTTTAACATTCTCCTGGGGGGCATTTTTTGAGGTAGAGTCACCAAATTCATAGCATAGCTTCAATTGACTTTCCTTGCATGAACACCAAAGTTTGGTAATGTTTGGGACAGGGGGTCCGACTTTATGGGGTCCCAAAGGGGTAGCCCCCATTCCCCATATAAAAACATTGTAAACTTTACCATGCATTTCTATGAAGGAGGGGGCAACCCCTTCCAGTCCCCATAAAATAGGACCCCTGACCCAATCTTCACCAAACATTGAGGTTCATGCAAGGAGAGTCCCTTGAAGCTATCCTGAAAATTTGGGAACTCCACCTCCAAACATGCGTCCCCCAGAGTTCATTTAAAAATTCCTGTAAGGAAAAGCCAGAGAAAGCCAAAGCCAAAAAAACCAAACACCTATTTGGGTTTTTCGGGAATCACGTATTTGGCTTCAGCAGATTCCAAGGTTTTGGTATTCAGTAAAACCAAAAGCTAAATATTGCCAAAACGGCTAATTTTGGGTTTATTTTTGGTTTGGGTATATCGATATGCACAACCCTAGTTGCCCTCTCTGGTGGACTTGTCCACTCTTACTGGGTTTAGAGATCGTCCTGAGTACAAACCAGTCCTTAAATCAGCAAGAATTCCCTTTCCAGGCAGCTGAGCTCTGCCAAGGATTCCCATGCATGGAGCTGAAAGTAGACCCTTCCTACAACTTCCACTTTTTAATCCTCACTCTGACCTTGTGGATTACATCAGTCTAATAAATAGTAACTGGCCAGAATCCACCCAGGTGTTTCACGGATGACCAGAGATTTGAACCCTGGTCTCCCCATTCAAAAGCAAGACCCCACTGAATACGCCACAGAGACATTCAAATGTGTGTGGGGGGGGGAGGGAGGAGCCTGCAAGGAATCTCTCCACAGGCTTCCATGCAACCTCAGGCAAAGGCTTGGCAATTTTTCAAACAGGAAGCTCTCTTTTGAAAGAATCCCCAATTCAGGGTTATTTCCCTTTCCCCCTGGTATATCACATTATCAGTATATGTTTATTATTCTGGAAATGAGGGGCTGCAGGGAAACAGACAGCCCGTTTGCCATCTGGAGGGATTTTCCACTACATTATTGCTTTGTGTCTGTTCCCTACCCCCCACCCCCATTATGCATTCTCCTTTGGGATAATGGATGAGAGATTCCCCCCCCCCCCCAAATAGTAAGTCTCGCCCACATATTCAGGGTTGGCAAAACCAAGTAGGGAAGTTACTTTCTTCTAGATGTTATTTTCTTCTAGATTTTCTTCTAGCACTGCTAGAGTCATCTTCTTTTAGGGAATACGCCTGAAAGGGCAGCCAGGTTAATCTGTCGTAGGGGGGAAAGTAACAAGAGCCCTGTGACACCTTGAAGCTAACAGGATTTCACTCCAGCAGACATTTCCATGGCCTTCCAGCCCATCACTAAGAGGACTTTAGTTCATAGGAAACTTGGGTTGGAATGAAATGTTGTCGATCTTTCAAGTGCCACAAGATTCTTGTTTACTCCTTGGCAGTAGTGTCTCTTCCCTGCATTTTCTCTGTAGTGTTTACATATCACAATACCAAAAGTTGTTTATGTATTTTGAACATGTTAAATCCTTGACGGATTCTAGGTGAGGCTTTTTGGAGGGGAATGTTTTTCATTTTTGCTTTAAGATAGTGTTGCCAAGTGCCAGGTTGTGGCAGGCAAACCCCTGCCAATCCACCTGGCTGCCCACCGACCAGCTGAGGGTCGGTAGGCAACGTGTGCACGTGCGCCTGCCCGCTGTGCCACATCACTTCCATTTTACAACCAGAAGCGCTGCATCACAACGGACCTTTTACCCTTTTTATAAGGCTTGTTGTGATGCGGAAGTGATGCGATCACATCGGTGTGGCTGCGCACATGCGCGATCTTTGCCTCACCCCGCCCCAAAAACCTCCTGCTGGAGGAGAGGGGGGGACCTGGCAACCCTACTTTAAGACCATCAGAACATGCTGGATCAGACCCCAAGGCCCATCCAGTCCAGTATTCTGTTCACACAGAATGGGGAGAATTACCGCTGTGGCGGTAAAGCATCAGCTTGGCATACAGAAGATCCCAGGTTCAATCCCCAGCATCTCCAGTTACAGGGACTAGGCAAGGAGGTGATGTGAAAGACTTCTGCCTGAGACCCTGGACAGCCACTGCTGGTCAGAGTAGACAATACTGACTTTGATGGGTCTTGATTCAGTACAAGGCAGCTTCATGTGTTCACAGCGGCCGACCATCTGCCTCTAGGAAGCCCACAAGCAGGATGACTGCAACAGCATCCTCCTGCCCGTGCCACTCCCCAGGAATAGATCTAAAGAAGCATACGTCCTTGGGTATGGGAGGGAGTAGAGATCCATCATGAGTACATAAGAACATAAGAAAGGCCCTGCTGGATCAGACCAAGGCCCATCATGTTCAGCAGTCTGTTCACACCGTGGCCAACCAGGTGCCTGACAGCCTCCATGAATGTGTCCACTCTCCTTTTAAAGCCTTCCAAGTTGGCGGCCGTTGCCCTGTGCTGTGGCAGCAGGTTCCACAATTTAACTCTGGGCTATGTGAAGAGATACTTCCTTGTGTCTGTCCTGAATCTCCCACCCTCCAGCGGCAGCAGATGACCTTGGGTTCTAGTATGATGAGAGAGGGAGCAAAGCTTCTCCCTGTTCAGTCTCTCCACACCTTGGGAAATTGGATAGACCTCCGCCATGTCTCCCCATTCCTTGCCTTTTTTCTTAACCAAACACACTGCATAGCTAACACAGTTAATAGTTAATTTAGCTCATTCGTCACACATGGCAAAAGGAAACCGTTAACCGACAGAAGCAAACGATCTACTTGCAAGCTTCAGGGGAAGCAAGACGGAAGGAGACTTGGCATTTCTAGGCCAGGTTGTCATAGAAACAGGGCCTGATCTTTCTTTACAGCAAGTGTAGAAGGCAGCATCCCTCGTCTTGCACGCCAGAGAGGAATTCAGATCAGCACCGACCTCTCGAATGGGTGCCTTGGGGGGGGGGGCTCCTCCAGCCCAGCATTTTAGTACACAATCAGACATTCAAGAGAGTGCCTCAGAAGAGGAGGCAGACTCCTACCTTTGGGACGAGCCCCCGCTGCGTCGCTTGTGGGCAACACATCCCTTCTTGCCTGCAGAATGGCGAGGCGCCAACCCAGTCACAGGCTGAAGTGGTGGAGTGCCAGGCAGACTAATGAGCACCACCGAACCCCACCCAGCGCGAGGCCCAGCTGGTGCGGCTGAGATGCCACAAAACGCAGCCTTTCTTCTCTGCGGGCATCGCTCCATTCATGGTCTCCTGCTGATGGACGCCTCTGGGGGACAGCGAAAGGGCTGGCTGGTTTTGTCCGTTACAGAATCGACCCTCTCCCCTTTCGCCACGGCTGTTGAACTGGCAAAGAAACACAACTCTGCTTTCCAGACCCACATAAGCTCTAGGAATTGGGTTGCCAGGTCCCTCTTTGCCACTGGTGGGAAGATTTGGGGGGCAGAGCCTGAGGAGGGCAGGGTTTGAGGAGGGGAAGGACCGATGCCATAGAGTCCAATTGCCAAAACAGCCATTTTCTCCAGGTGAACAGATCTCTATCGGCTGGAGATCAGTTGTAAGAGCAGGAGATCTCCAGCTAGTACCTGGAGGTTGGCAACCCTAACTGTATGGCATCACATCCCTGTAGGGTTGCCAGCTCCAAGTTAGGAAATACCTGGAGATTTGGGGGGTGGAGCCTGAGGAGGGCGGGGTTTGGGGAGGGGAGGGACTTCAATGGGGTATAATGCCATAGAGTCCACCTTCCAAAGAGGCAATTTCATAGAATCATAGAGTTGGAAGGGACCACCAGGTCATCTAGTCCAGCCCCCTGCACAATGCAGGAAATGCACAACTACCTCCCCCACACACACACCCAGTGACCCCTACACCATGCCCAGAAGATGCCCAAGATGCCCTCCCTCTCATGAACTGCCTAAGGTCACAGGATCAGCCATGCTGACAGATGGCCATTTAACCTCTTCTTAAAATCCTCCAGGGAAGGAGCGCTCACCACCTCCTGAGGAAGCCTGTTCCACAGACCCCAAACTTTCAGTAGAGTTTTGTAAAGATGGGTTCAGTGGGGGCAGAAATATTGGCTCCCCCCTTTTCTCTTTCTGTGGCTGCAGGGGGCGCATTTTTGGGTGCGCAGATCCCAGACTTTGAGCGGAGCTTCAGACAAGCCTTCTTAAGTGACCACCCAAGTTTTGTAAACATTGGGTCAGGGGGTCCCAAGATATGGGCTTTCCCCTTTCCCCTTTTCCCTATTGGGATGAATGGGATCCTGTATGCATCTCCAGAGCAAAACGTCCCGTGCCTAAATGGAATCGCTTGGATTACCCAGTCCTCCCCAGCCCCTCCTGATGGAACAGAAGACAGCCACAGTAAAACCCCTTTGGGGGCTTTAATCTATAATTTTTCTCCTGTGTGTGTGGGGGGGGGAGCAGAGTCTGTGTGTGTGTGGGGAGAGAGCAGTTTCTGTGGGTGGGTGGGGGGAAGCCAAAGGGGGCTTTTGCCGGTTCTGCCTGGGGTGTGTGTTCCCCGTCGAGTCTCTCTCTCCCTGGTTTGAGGGGGGGTTTCAGTTGTGTGTCTTCAGGTTTTCCCTCATTCATAAGAGCGGTTAGGTCTATTTGGATGCTTGCTCAAAACTTGTTTTCAAATGGTGACTTAAAGAATGCATTTGGAGTCCCATGCAAAAGGGGAAATTCCACCCCTCCTGCTCATTATGCATAGCTAGCTGCCTCTGTCCCTTTCCATGGCTTGCAAACTCCCAGGTGTCAGGTGTGGCTTTGCACAGTTGCAAAGGTGTTGCTGTCGTGTTGCTTTGCAGTTGTGTTGCAATGCTTTGCAAACTTCTCAGCTGTTTGTCGGGGCTGGGAGCTTTGTGCGTGGGCGGCAAGCTCTGCTCAGAGATGCACATTAAGGGTGGGGGGACCCCTTTCGGGGCCCATATCTCAGCCCCCCCGACCCAATCTTTACAAAACTTGGGGGGTCTTTCAAGAAACGTCCTTTGAAGCTCTGCTGAAAGTTTGGTACCTCTACCTCCAAAAATGCCCTCCCAGAGCCGCGGAAAGGCGCGGTTGTGTTTTTAATGGCTTTATTCGGCCAAATTTTTTTCCCGAACTTTGAATTCCCGCCGAATTGCACGGACCCGAAGCGGGGGAGTTCGGACTTCGGCATATCCCGAATCTAAACGGGCCGAATTCAGCCGAATCCGAACTATACCGAATTTTTTTAAATTCAACAGCCCTAGTCTCCCATCCAAATACTAACCAGGGCTGACCCTGCTTAGCTTCTGAGATCTGACGAGATCAGGCTAGCCTGGGCAACCAAAATGATGGGCAAACTCTCACAAGAGGTAGGAATCTTGCAAGGGCCGGAAAGTCCGACAGGACCAGTATGGTTTGCTGTGCTGCTATTTTCAGAGAGAGCTGGTTGGGAGAGGGCAAGAAAGATTTGCCTCAGGCTTCAAAAGGTCTCAAGCAGGATGCTGCTGCTGCAATTGTCTTGTTTGTGGGCTTCCCAGAGGCCCCTGGTTGGCCACTGTGTGAACAGGCTGCTGGGCTTGATGGGCCTGGGTCTGATCCAGCAGGGCCTTTCTGATGTTCTTATGACTATTTCTCTCCCTCACCATTTCTCTCCTCTTCCTTCTCTCTCCTCCTTCACACAGCTCCTTCATCCTTTCCTCTCCCGTTCATCTCACTGCACTGCTGACACTGCGTTCCACGTGGGCCCTCAATTTCATCCCCTAACAGATTCTAATCACTGTGGTCCTTCTTTTGCTCCTCACCTTTATTTATTTATTTGCTTGCTTCATTTATACCCCGCTTTTCTCCCAACGGGAACCCAACGCAGCTTACTCCCTTCTCCTCACCTCCATTGTACCCTTACAACAATCCTGTGAGGTAGGCTTTACATGCAGAAGGTCCCAGGTTCAATCCAGGGGAGGATCTCAAGTGGTGGAGAAGATCTTTGCCACCAGTGGGAGATTTTTTTTTGGGGGGGAGGGAGCCTGGGGAAGGCAGGGTATGGGGAGGGGAGGGACTTCAATGCCATAGAGTCCAATTGCCAAAGTGGCCACTTTCTCCAGGAGAACTGATCTTTATCGGCTGGAGATCAGTTGTAATAGCAGGAGATCTCCAGCTACTGCCTGGAGGTAGCAACCTTATTCACCAAGGAGGGGAAGAGGAAGGCTTATAGTTCTGCACAGTGAAGCAGGAAGTTACACGACTTGGCAACAGAGTGACTGTGAAGAGGAAGACAGACAGAAGAGTAAAAAAGACTACTCCCCGTTCCTTCAAAATCTTCCTTTTCCATGATGCTCCCCCCGTACTGAAGCCAAGGGCAGTCACTTCGAACGTACACTTATCCTTGCCGTTTCTTCCAGCTTCCACCTGCTGCCCCTCCAACCTACCTCTGAGGTAGCTAGCTCCTTCTCCTGACATGCGCATGGACGGTGGCTGGAGAGTCAACGTGGGAAACAGCCATGGACCATATCCCTTCCAAACAAGCAGTCACTGGCTTGGACTGCCGGCCCCTTTGAAATCAGGGGCCAAGAGAGCACTTGAGACCATGAAGGAACCCAGGATCATAGTTCAAGCTGCTTGCCCACAGCTCCTGCTTCAGAGAGGCTGTGACTAGGGTTGCCTGGTCCCTCTTTGCCATTGGCGGGCAATTTGGGGGGCGGAGCCTGAGGAGGGCGGGGTTTGGTGGAGGGGAGGGACTTCAATGCCATAGATGCCAATGGCCAAAGCAGCCATTTTCTGCAGGAGAACTGATCTCAGTCGGCTGGAGATCAGATGTAATAGGAAGAGACCTTCTGCTGTTACCTGGAGGTTGGCAACCCTAGCTGTGGCTCAGTGGTAGAGCCTCTGCTTGGCATGCAGAAGGTCCCAGGTTCAGTCCCCGCCCGGGCATCCCCAGTTAAAAGCACCAGGCAGCAGGGGAGGGGAAAGACCCCTGCCTGAGACCCTGAAGAACTGCTGCCAGTCTGAGTCTAAGTAGACAAGACTGACCCTGATGGACCAATGGTGTGGCTCAATCTAAGGCAGCTTCATGTGTGTGTTCAGATGAACACATGAACACATGAAGCTGCCTTATACTGAATCAGACCCTTGACCCATCAAAGTCAGTATGTGTACTTGCCCTCATTTTTATTGGGAGAGGCTGTGGCTCAATGGTGGAGCATCTGCTTGGCATGCAGAAGGTCCCAGGTTCAGTCCCCGGCATCCCCAGTTAAAAGGACCAGGCAGTAGGTGATGTGAAAAACCTCTGCCTGAGACCCTGGAGAGCCGCTGCCAGTCTGAGAGGACAATATTGACCCTGATTCAATATAAGGCAGCTTGTGTGTTTGTGTGTGTTCAAGCTGAAAATTCAAATTTACAGCATTAGCCCGTGCATGTCTCTTTGTATTAAGAAGCCTCTGAGGCGCTGTGGGTGGGAAGAGTGCGTGAAAACCCAAAGGCGTCACATGCCAAGTCTTGGTGTGTGCATGAGGCCTCCGTGCCCACAGCTCCCAGCGCATGGGAAGGGGGGGACTTTTGCATCACTCTCTGACAGGGAAAACAGACTTTTTGAATGAACAGTTGATTCAGCAGAGAGGAATAAAGGCCTCCTTTGCAGAGGTTGCAGCAACAAAATGTGGGCCCTGGCGAGGGTTGCCAGGACCCTCTTCACCACCGGCAAGAGGTTTGGGGGGTGGGAATGGGTGGGAAATGGCTAGGGTTGCCAACCTCCAGGTACTGGAATTCAAAATATAGCAAAAAAATGCATGAAGGAGTGTACCTTTCCTATGTATTTGGACTGCGAAGTAAGACGTCTTACTTCGCCGTCCAAATACATAGGAAAGGTACACTCCTTCATGCATTGAATGAATAGTGCACGGAAAGACTGAAGGCTTGAAAAAGTTTACACGAAATGGACTTATACCGGATCTCCATTGTATTACGTCTTGTTTCCGTTGCCTACTGATGCACTTTTATGGATTCATTGTTATGGACTGAATAAGGATTGAGCATTTGGGCTTATATTTTGTATTGTAAAGCCTTATGCTAGGAGTTGGGGTCTCAATTAGACCATTCCTGATATACATTTTTTTGCTCTAGTATTGTGATCATTATAAATTGCTTCTAATATATGTCTTTAATAGCAAGTGTTGCAATTGTTTGTTTTCCTTATTTTGGAAAGAATTGTCTTGTGCTATATTTTGAATTCCACACTCCTGACTAGCACCTGTAAGCCGCTGTTGATTACAACCTCCAGGTACTAGCTGGAGATCTCTTGCTACTACAACTGATCTCCAGCCGATAGAGATCAGTTCACCTGAAGAAAATGGCCGCTTTGGAAATTGGACTCTATGGCATTGAAGTCCCTCCCCTTCCCAAACCCCGCCCTCCTCAGGCTCTGCCCCAAAAACCTACCGCAGGTTTCCAAGAGGGACCTGGCAACCCTACCTTAAGGACCAACATTGGGCAACCAAGAGTCTGGGACTTTTCAGTTTAGAAAAGAGATGACCGGGTTGGGGTTGGGGATATGATAGAGGTTTATAAAATTATGCATGGGGTGGAGAGAGTTGACAAAGATAACTTTTTCTCCCTCTCCCAAAATATTTGAACTCGAAAGCATACAGTGAAGCAGATTGGCAGTACATTCAGGACGGACAAGTGGAAATACTTCTTGACACAGTGAGTGATCAAGATGTACAATTCACTGCCTGAGGATGTAGCGATGGCCGCAGGCATAGACAGCTTTTTAAAGGGGTTAGGCAGATTCATGGAGGAGAGGGTTTATCAGTGGCTACTAGCTACGGTGACTAAAGGGAACCTCCGTGTTCAGAGGCAGTCAACCTCTGAATCCCAGTGCCAGGAGGCAACATCAGGGGAAGGCCTCGGCTCCTATGCCCTGTTGTCGGTCATCTTTGGAGGCCCTGCTTTAGTTGCTCTGGCCATCAGATACGAAACTAGATGCGTGGCAACCCAAGGAATGACCTTCTCAGTCAGTAATGGAATCATAGAAGCCTAGAGTTGGAAGGGACCACCAGGGTCATCTAGTCCAACCCCCTGCAGGAAATGCACAATGACCTCCCCTCCCAAACCCCCCAGTGACCCTTGCTCCATGCCCATAAGATGGCAATAAAAACCCTCCAGGATCCCTGGCCAGATGCACCAGAACATTGGGTCCACCTCCCTCTGTTGGTGTCTTCTGCCAGCGGGTGAAGACTTTTCTGTTTTGTTTGGCACCACCCCCAATACCAAAGGCCTGGTTCTGGCGGGCAATTGCCCACCAATTAACCAGGTCGAACAGGAAAATCTTTCCTGCAATCCAGTGTCCGCGCGGCCGTGGTGGCTCCATTACATCACTTTCGGGTTTATCCCGGAAGTGCTGCATCATGATGGGGACGCTCTAGCACCCCCCACAAATCAAACCCGGTTCTTCAGATCAGAGTCCGCCGCTCCAAACCACCACTCTTAACCATTACACCACGTGCCCCTCCTTCAAAGGATTATGCATTTGTAAAGGCAGAAAAGACTGTAGGTGGTACAAAATGTGGCCTCGCCTTTCTGCACAATTTTCCTCTTTTGAGCAAGTCTCCTGACCTATTCTGTGCTTTCCTCGTCTCCATCCATCGGACTCTCCCGGATTCTCTCTTCCACCGGGATCAGGCTCATATGTTTTCTTTCTCGCTTTTCTTTTACTGCCCCCTCTGTAGGGTTGCCAACTGCCAGGTAGTAGAAGGAGATCTCCTGCTAATTCAACTGATCTCCAGCCGATAGAGATCAGATCACCTGGAGAAAAATGGCCGCTTTGGCAATTGAGCTCTGTGGCATTGAAGTCCCTCCCTTCCCCAAACCCCACCCTTCTCAGGCTCCGCCCCAAAACCTCCCGTTGGTGGTGAAGAGGGACCTGGCAACCTTACCCCTTAGTAATCCCCTTCTAGGTAGTTGTGAATTTCCTGCACTGTGCAGGGGGTTGGACTAGATGACCCTGTTAGTCCCTTCCAACTCTATGATTCTAACCTGTCAGCCACCATAACCGTCTGGAATGGACTGGTATCCCCAACAGCTTGAATCTGTTTAACAACAGCAGTTTGCAACTATTTTGTAAAAACCATCGCCTCGAGATCATTTGCGTTCAGGCTTCTTCAAAGCTATTTATAATTGGAAACGTTACTGGAAGTGTACTTTGGGCAAGTCACGTTCCTGTTTCTCTTGCTGGTGCTGGAGAAGACCCGCTGGTTTACCCCCTGGCCCTCCTGTAGAAGTCAAGCTGCTCTTGTCCGGAGAAGGAATGGGGAGAGGAGGGTGAGCAAACCCTTGATGTCAGAATGTTAATTTGTTGGCGGGTTTTGCGTTTCTGGAGCTCTTCCCTCCCCTCTCCTCCACCGGCTGGTAATTGTTTGTGCCACGTTTGATTTCCCCCCCCCCCTTATGCCAGGAAGACAAACAGAGGTTTTCCCATCGAAGCCACTGCGGAGGCTCCACCGCGAAGGCTGTAAAGTCTGAGGACGCCCAAGACCAATATCTGCCCATGTCCAGCCTCCACTCTGGCTTTCTAATTAATTGGCTGTCAGTTATGCTAAGCCGCCATTGACACATGGCAAATTGGTTCCGAAATTAAGACTCTAGCTGGGGAGAATCCTCTGCCTGACCTTACAATTCTCATTATTGATTTTTCAGTCATTTCTGAAAGTTCAGTGCGGGAGAGGGACGGAGCTTCCGTAGTGAGTACAAGCGAGACCGGTAAATCATCTCTCCTTCGTTGGAGAGCCCCCTTTCTTTGGAGGCATGCGGCTGGGAGGATTTTCCACCCAGCTTGTGCTTCTTCGCGGTGGCCCAGGGTTAGCCACAAGCAACTGTACTTACTGCCTGGCTGTTGCCAAGTTACAAAGACACCCGTTGATTTATTGTTTTTACAATAGTTCCTAATAGCGCACGATGATTGCAGCCCATGAAATATCACATCCAAATGAGACCCAGCGGCACTGGGAAGGGAAGGAGCCCCGCTGCCCGGCTTCTTTGCATTTTTTTTTTCTGGTTTAAACTGTCTTGTGTGTTCCTTTTACCTGGTTCCTTGTTCTGTGGGGATTGCCTAGCCTGATCGCTGCAGGAAGAAACAGCCGTTGGTACGTCAATTAACATTCAATTAACATCTCTGCTTTAAACCTCTTTGCAACTGTGACTGTCTATATTCAGTCCAGGAATAAATGTGTATGTGTTTGTGTGTGCATATATACACACACATTCCTACAAGAGTGAGGAAGAAAAAGACTCACGGGCACCTTGGCTTTTATGTCACTTCCTCTACCTTGCCCTTGCGGGCACTTTCCCTCCAGTTTTTCACCCCCTCTCTTTTCCTTACGTTTCCTGCCTGCCCGCATCCTTTTTCTCCCCCTCCTGGGCTCACCCCTTGGGGGAGGGGGTGTCTCAGTCTCGCCCTTCCCATGGTCTCCTCCCCCCAATGCTTCTCCATGCCTACTAGGGTTGCCATCCTCCAGGGGACGGGCAGGAAGGAGAAAACAGCTGGAGAGGAGGATCCTCTGCCTCACTGCCTGTCCTCCCAGCTGCATGGGAGCTGCTGTTGCTCTCCCCCTTTCCCTGATGCCTTTTCTCCTTTCCACCCACCAGTCAGCCTACTTTTATTTGCCCTCCCTCATCTTCATCTTTTCCTCCTTCTTTTCCTTGGACAGCCCCTGCCCGGGAAAAGTCGGGCCAGGTTGCACAGTGACCAGTGGAGAGCCAGGCTGTGTGGCGGCTGGCCGGCATTGCCCAGTGGCTGCTACCCCTCAGCCAGTCTGAGCGGTGTGGGTAGTGAGTCGCTGGTCATTGCTGCTGGGCCTGTTCGCATACGTGGCAGACTCCAGCAACATGTAAATGGCATGTCACAGTAATATCTGCAGATGGCTCTAGTGACTATGGCATGTATCCTGACATTTGCATCAAAGAGGGAATGGAAAGATGCATGCCTAAGGAACCTCTCACCACCCTTTCTTCTGGCAGAGGCAGAAGCAGCTTCCTGTACTGGCTATAAGGTTAGGGACTGGGGAGGAGCAGTGGTGTGTCCTCCTCCCTTAGGGTACATAAAGGTGGAGGAGAGGTAGGACCTTTTCCAGGACTCTTTCAGCATCCCAGTCCATTCCTCCCTTGCCCCCATTCCTTTGCTTTATAGAAACCAAGACTTGGAAGGCTGGGCAATAGAGTTGTGGTTGCCCAGCAGCCCTCAACAGCCACTGAGAGTTCCATGGCCATTCTTCTCTTGAAGCTACAAGTGTATGTCTCTTATTTAGGAGAGTTTTGGTCCTGTTCCTTTTCTTTAAAAACAAGATTTCAGATTTTTCCTGTCCCTAGCTCTATTGATCATATCCTCTATGGCATATCAAGTTGCTACTCTGGGAAATTCCTGGAGATTTGGGAAATTCCTGGAGATTTAGGGGCAGAGTTTGGGGAATTGATGCCATAGACTCCACCATCAAAAGTTGCCATTTCCTCCAGGGGACCTGATCTCTGCCTTCCGGAGAACAGTTGTAAATCTGGGAACCCTAATGGCCCAGTTTGGAATATATACAGTGAGGGGGAAAAGTATTTGATCCCCTGCTAAATTTGCCCGTTTGCCCTCTG